>NW_007246642.1:0-78936 GCF_000164805.1 Carlito syrichta | reverse complement strand
TCCTGAACTCCTTCAGTGTCTGTGAACCTCAACCCACTTGTGTTCTGGGATAGAAAACCTTCCACAGACCGAGGCTCACTATTCATTTTCAGTCTTGCCTTGACTACACCTTTGTAAAAACTGTGAGCAGAAAGATGCAAAGCTCTTTTACAAGGAGACAACGCATAGAGCCAAGTTTTGTGTCAAGAGAGTTGGTTGGTACTTAAAAATACCTGAGCCTTCTATTTAGGTCCTCCAAGGGAAAACAGTTGACTTTCTTCCCACCTAGCTAATTTGACTGAGTATGACCACTTCACATACTTATGACACACAGTTGTCTACTCATGGTATGAGTCATGGTCTTTCTTCTACTGATGGCAAGAAGGTAACATCTTTAAAAAAAAGCAACTAAGTGGAATTTTCGGCAAATCATTTGACCTCATTTTTATAAGACTATTTAAGTGTTCATAGAAGTTGTTTGAGACATTACCATTTTTTTAAAAATCCCCAAACAATTACATTATTGACTTGGACCAAGTTGTAGGGTTGAAATTCACATGGGTAGAACAGAATAAATGAAAAGAACAGATTTTAGACAGTACATACTCCAAAATTTATAAATTAAGTACTACCCCCATTGACAGCATGGAAATACTGTAAGAAGGAATTTTTACATTGAGAAAACATTCAGACTGTCTGAGACAGTATACTTCGAAAGAACAAGTAGCAAGGAAACTTGAAAGCTTGATTCTAAAACAATCTGGTTTCAACACAATTGCTTCTGTGCGTTTCAAGAAATGTACATCTGTTTTTCATACAGCTAAAATGATTCTAATAGTTTTAAATGTCTTGTTAACGAAAACTTCTTAAAGAATATCATCAGGAGAATAAAATGTTTCTTAAAAATTAAAAATGTTTTTAAAAAATATTGTGTATATTGAAGGCAACATTGTGATTATATAAATATATAATGTATATGGTGATGATTACCAAAATCAAATCGACACATCCCACCATCAGTCATCACCAGTGTTGTGCCTTCGATACTCAAATCTTGGTCATCTTATAACTAAAGTTTTGTGCCCTTTGGCCAATACCTCTATGTTTCCTCCACGCTTCAGACCCCTAGTAACCCCATTTTACTCTCTGCTTGTATAAGTTTGACAATTTAAAATTCCTCGTAACGTGAGATCGTGTGGTATTTGTCTTTCTATGCCTGGATTATTTCATTTAATTCCTCCTGGTTCATCAAGTTTCCACAAACTGCAAACTTTTCTTCCTTTTTGTTGGCGAACGTGACATTACACACACATGTGTTTGCACACACATATAGTGCATTTTCCTTATTCGTTTGTGAGTGGATGCTTAGATAATTTTCGTATTTTTTCTATTGTTAATAATGCTTGCCTTTTCATTGTTTCGACTATTTCTTTACTGTCTAGAAGATTTATAGCTTGATGTATTCTATCATGTTTATTTTTGTTTCTTGTTGTCCATGTTTTTGGTTTCATACCCCCAAATTTATTGCCAACATCAGTGTCAAATTGTTTTCCTTCTGTGTTTTCTCCTGGGAGTTTTACATTTTTCAGATCTTACATCTAAGCCTTTTATCCATTTTGAGCTAACGTTTATATGGTATAAAATAAGGGTCTAGTTTTATTCTTTTGCACATTGATGTCAAATTTTCCCAACACCATTTATTGAAGAGATGTTCCTTTGCTCATGTATCCTCTTGGTGTTCTTGGCAAAGTTTCATTGACGACTTTTGTGGTAGTTTGTTTCTGCGCTTTCTACTCTGTTCCGTTGGTCTATGTGTCTGTTTTTACACCAGGACTATAATATTTTAATTAAAAAAGCTTTGAAATATAGCTTGAAACGAGGAAGGGTGATACCTCCAGATTTGTTCCTTCTCAAAATTGCTTTAGATATTTGAGGTCTTTTGCGGTATACACAAAGTTTAGGATTTTTTTCTATCTGTGAAAAATGACATTGGAATTTTAGTAAGAATTACCTTGACTTTGTAGATCAATTTGTGTAGTGTAGACATTTAAACAATACTATTTTTTGCAATCCATGTGCATGAGCTATCATTCTGTTCATTTGTGTTTTATTTCTTTCATCAATGTCTTATAGCTTTTTTGTTTTTTGTTTTTTGGGTTTTTTTTTTTGTTGGAACCTCACTCTGTCACCCAGGCTGGATTGTAGTGGCACACTCCCAGTCACTGCAGCTTTGACCTGCTGGGTTCCAGTGATGCTTCTGCCTCAGTCTTCCAAGTAGCCAGAACTACAGGCGGGTGCTACCATGCCTGGCTAATTTTTTATTTATGGTTGAGATAAGGTCTCGCCAAACTGCCCAGGTGGGTCTCGAACCTGTGGGCTCAGGCAATCCACTCACCTCGGCCTACCAAAGTGCTGGGACTACAGGCTGAGCCACCAAGCCCGGCCATGTTATAGTTTTAAGTGCACAGATCTTTCACCTCCTTTGTTAAATTTATCCTTTGGTGTTTTATTATTTTTATGCTATTGAAAACAGGATCATTTAATTTCTATTTTAGACAGTTGGTTTAAAGTGTATAGAAATGCAACTGATTTTTGTATGTTGATTGTGTATCTTGCAACTAAATTTGTTGATTAGTTTTAACAGTCTTTTGGTTGAATCGTTAAGGTTTTCCATATATCAGAAGAGTGGTCTTGTCATATATAGCTTTTGTTATGTTGTTGTGAGACTTTTTATTATGGCAGGAAGTTGAATTTTGTCAAATGCTTTCTCTGCATCTATTAAGATCATTATATTATTTTATCCTTCATTCTGTTAATGTAATTTATCACACTTATGAATTTGCAAGTGCTGAATTTTACATCCCCAGAACAAAACTCACTTCGTTATAGTGAATGATCCCTTTAATATGCTGTAGAATTTGGTTTTCTAATATTTTTTTGCGTCTATACTCATCAAATTTATTGGCCTATAATTTTCTTTCCTTTTAGCAACCTTATCTGACTTTAGTATGAGGGTAATGCTTGCCTGAGTAATTGAGTTTGGAAGTGATCCCTCATCTTCTATTTTTTGGAAGCTTTTAAGAAGGATTGGTATTAGTTCTTCTTTAAATGCTTGGTAGAATTAGCCTGTGAAGCTATCTGGTCCTGGACTTTTCTTTCTTGGAAAGTTTTTTATTATTCATTCATTCTTCTTACATATTACTAATCTATTCAGATTTTCTATTTCTTCATGATTCAGTCCTGATAGGTTTATGCTTCGAGAAATGTATCCCTTTCTTCTATGTTATCCAGTTTGCTGGCTTACATTTGTTCATTGTCGTCTCTAATGATTCTTTGTATTTCTATGATATCAGTTGTAATGTATCCTCTTTCATTTATTGTTTTATTTGTTTGAGTCCTCTCTTATTTTTCTTGGTTAGTCTTGCTAAAGTTTTGTTAATTTTGCTGATCTTTTAAAAACGCTGATGTACAGTTCTATTGATCTTTTCTATTGTCCTTCTGCTCTCTATTTTACATATTTTTGCGCTAAACTTTATTATTACTCTCTTTCTGCTGACTTGGGGTTTAGATTGCTCTTTTTTTCTATTTCTTTGAGATATGGCGTTAAGTTGTTCATTTAAGATATTTCTTTTTTCTTAATGGGGGCATTAACTGCTAAAAAATTCCCTTTCGACACCATTTCCCATAAGTTTTGGTACTTGAGATTTTATCTTCATTTGTCTCAATATACTTCTGGGTTTTCCTTTTCTTTTTGAATCGATTGGTTGTTCAGAAGCAAGTTAGTTAATTTCTACATATTTGCAAATTTTCCAAAAGTCTTTCTTGTATTGATTTGCTTTGTATCGTCAGGGTCAGAAAATGTTCTTGAGATGATTTCAGTCTTAAATTTGTTCAGAATTGTTTTGTTCCCCGACACATATGAGCTGTCCGGGAGCATACTCTTTTTATGCCTAAGAGCTGCATATATTATATTGCTTTTAGCTAAACTGTTCTATACATGTCTTTTAAGTTCATTTGTTCTGTAGTGTTATACAAGTCCACAGTCTCCTTCTTGATGTTCTGTCTGGATGATCTATCCATTGTTGAAAGTAGAGTGCTGAGGCCCCTACTATTTTTATATTGCTATCTTTTCTCTGTTCAATTATGTTAGTATTTGTTTTATATATTCTGGTGCACTGATGTTGGGGCATACTTATTTAAAATTTTTATACTGTCTTGATAAATTTATCTATTTATCATCATATAATGACCTTTGTCACTTATGACAGAGTTTGACTGAAATTTCATTTTGTCTGAAATAAATGTAACCATCCCTGCTTCCTTTTGGATATCATTTGAATGGAATATCTTTTCTATCCCTCCATTTTAGTCTCTCATAGACAGCATATTGCTTGTTACTCTTTTCTTTTTTAAAATCCATTCAATTACTCCATATCTTTTGACTGAAAATTTAATTCATTTAGCATTCAAAGTAGTTATTAATAGCAAATAACTTACTATTGCCATTTTATTAATTATTTATTAACTGGTTATAGTTCTTTAATTTCCCTCTTCCAATTTTATTGCCTTCCTCTGTGATTCGTTGAATTTTTTAAGTAGTATTCTTTGATTTCTTTGTCTTTCTCTTGAGTGTATCTGTTAGGATAGTTTTCATTGTGGTAACCATGGGAATTGTTAAAAACTTCTTATGGTTATTACATTTTATTTTAATATTATGACTATTTCAATTGCATATTAAAACTCCAGAGAGATTAAATGTTTAATTAAAAACTCCGTTCCTGTGATTCCTTTGCTAGAGATCCCTCAGCTCGTACCTTCTTGAGAAGTAGCACATAAATAACTCAGATGATTTGTTGCATCAAGAACACAGGAGACATCCAGATCAAAACAAAGTTCACCATCTTCTAAACTTTTCTACAATCCTATGCTTTTTATAAGCTAATTTTGAGTTTCCAAATAATTTTACAGTAGGCCATTTGGAAAAAACTTTGCATGCTTCCATGTAAAAGTTATGGAGACACAGACACTTCAAATAGGATGGGGTACGGGGGCAGGCCTGACCTTTATTTCCCACCTAGTTTCATTATGAATGAGAGTAAAAAGATAAGAAATTTATCAAAAGACAACACTGAGCTCATGTTTGTATCAAAGTGTATAACTAGGCCTCAGTAACTGAAGAAAATTTACAAAAATCTTAGAAGTCTATACCTTTTAAAAAAAATAAGTAACCTCAAGTAGAAAAGAGGAAATTTCTTATCATTGTGGTTGAGAACTAAATTCAGTATCATTTTAAAATTTCAACACCAAGATTAAAACTTTTGTCTAATCAAGACATCTCTCTATGAAGAATCCCAAGAAGAAATAAGGATAGAAAGAAAAATCGGAGAGGTAGGAAGTTATATTGAGCAAGAATAATGTTTTCTTCAATAAGGGTAAAGAAAACACAATCAACCGATTCTCATAAAGAGAAAAGCAAAGCCATGTGCCAAAGACGAAATCCCTTTCTTGTCATCCTCAAGTTGACAAAGACACCTCTGAGAATGGCGAAGTGTAAAAAACAGTGACGACATGCAGGGGCCAGTGATGAAAAGAACACTCGCCCTGAGGGAATGTCTGGAGAAAACGTTTCCAGGGGAAGTTGGTGAATGGCGGTGCCCGTAGAGAAAATGAAAATAGGGAGCCACAGCCAGCCAAGGGAGGAGGCTTAGAGGGAACATTCTGCTGGCCAGGACAAATGATGAAGACTGAGCAGCCACACTCCCTGCCAGGTCTGGGGCAGTCTGGGGAGAAAGGAAGTCAAAGTGGAGCCCCAGCGGGTAGGAAAAGTAGACCAAATCCCCAGCTGCAAAAAGCCAAAGCTGAAAGGTCACTTGGGTACCCCTTACTCTTTAGTTTATGAGTGTGATTCTGGGATGTTGGCCTCACACTCAGGGAGATCTTGTCTTGGACGATGTGACCAAGACTCAACTTAGAAGACCACATTTTAAAGCTACTTTAAGCACCCCGTGTACTCAACGAATATTCACAGGGCGAGGTTTTGGTGACCCAAGGGTGAAAATCAAGCCAGGGGAAGAAAGGGATTCAAGAAGGACAGGACTGCTGTGATCAAACGCCACAAAAAATAAGATCAGACTTTAAAATATCTATCTGTGGTTTTTTTATTTTTGTTTTTTGAATTAGAAGGCTTTGGGTGACTTCAGCAAGAGTACCTTTAGGGAATGGTAGGGGCAGAAAGCAGATTGTAGCGAACTGGAAAAAAATCATTCTTGCGATAGGTTCATTAAAAACAAAGAGCAGTGAATGTCCGTTTTCCATGTTCTTGGTTGAAAGGAGAGGAAGAAGATAGGGCAGAAGCTGAAGAGGATATGAGACTCGGCTAGGTTTTGTGTTCATGTCATCATGTTTTTTTTTGTTGTTGTTGTTGTTTAACAGAACAGTAATTCACACTGGGAGCTTTTTGGATACATTATTTGGTTTACCCAAATTAGTAAAGTAAGGATGAGTTAGACTCGGAGAAGACATTAGGGATCATCTACTCAGCTGTTTATATATTGTAGGTGAAGAAACAGAATGCCTAAAAGTAGTGATTTTCTAGCCATTCATTTTAAAACCTATGCCAGCAGATACCATCAGCTGCTCAACGTGAGGGAATAAAACATGTGAGGATTTGTTCAGGACTCCCTTTTTCCTCCCTCCCTTCCCCTCTCCTTCTCTTTCTTTTACTTCTTTTCTTCCTTCTTTCTCATTTCTTTATTCCATTAACATCTGAAAACTATCTCTCATGCCATCGAGTCCAAATAAAGTCCATGATCGAAACAGTTATGTAGAGAGGTTAAAGGAAATTTGGCATCATTATTTTTAAAAAAACTTTAAAATACACTTTTTAATATAGCTCTATATTTGTCATACAAAGGAGAGAAAAGTGTATTCTGGGTTTGTTGTTTGTTTGTGTGCTTTTTTTGTATATTTTTTTGAGTCAGAGTCTCACTCTGTCACCCAGGTTGGAGTGTGGTGACACGCTCTTGGCCACCATAGCCTCAACTTGCTGAACACAGGCGATCCTTCCGCTTCAGCCTTCCAGGTAGTTGGAACTACAGGAATGCACTTCCACGCCTGTCCAATTTTTTATTTATTTATTGTAGAGATGAGGTCTTGACAAGTTGCCCAGGCTGGTCTCGAACCCCTGGGCTCAGGCAGTCCTCTCGCCTCTGTCTTCCAAAGTGCTGGGACTGCAGGCGTGAGCCATTGTGCCCAGCCCACAAAGTGTGTATTGAAGTAATCTTATTATTGCCTTACTTTTGCATTTTACTTTGCTTTTGTGAACCTGACACTCATGTATTACCGTTTTAATTAAAAGTTACTTGTTTGAAAAATAAAACCACAACACAAAAACTGGGCACTTTTCTTATATGATGAATTTTGGAATCTACTAATCGTTGACTGACCTAGTGAAATGGATATTATAAGGAAACCAAATTTCTTAGCAATAATTTTTAAAGTACCATAATTCAGAAAAAACACACCTTATGGCTGGATTATCTTCACTGAAAGTGTCAGTAAAAGTAACAATAAACAGCAAGAATGCCTCAAACTCTATTAGAAAGGTTTTCTTGAGCTGAAAACCTTAGCACTGAAATCATTGAGTGTTTAAAGGCAGACATTATGTGAACCCAGAAAAAAATTACAGAATTTAAAAACCTTATGTGACCTTCGGTTCTAACGGAGCCAAAATACATAAATTATAGCATCATTGAATTCGAAGGAGGAAATGGCCTATTAGGTCACTTAGTATTTCCCCAGCTAAATTTGAGCCGTTCCCTACAGCATATTTCCTAACACTGCAAGTCTAGTTTTGAAGGTTTCACGTGATAACACTTTCACCACATCCTTAAAAAGCTATTAATCTCATTGAGATTCCAAGGAAGTCTCTAATAGTGTTGAACTGGAAGCTTCCTCTTCTTAACACGACTCCACCAGCTTTCCTGCTAGCTGCCCATCTTCAAAAGACTTTTCTTTTTTTCCAAGTGCTTGAACAGTTTGGATCTAGCATGCAGGAACCTCTGAAAAGTGGCAGAGCTGTTGCCAACAGCGCCCCCCTGGCTCCCTCTCCATCTCTCAGTTCAGACACGGACAGCAAAGGGCTGCCCCTGTCTTCTCTGCATTTGTTCAGAGAGCAGAGGAAAACCTAGGGTTTTATATACTGAGTGTGTCAAGTCATCGAGCTTCATTTTGCTTGAAAACTGAGGCAAGCATTCTGGAAACGAACTGAAAGGCAGTTTTGGAAATTAGCGTCAATATTTGCAAAAGTGTAGTCATAATAAGAATTTGTAATCCTTTGAACACACATATGTTGAAGTATGTGAGCCATTGCGTGGTAAAGGGTGGTTCATATCTGACTGGATCTCGGGAATTTTGAAACCCAGTTGAAGACATGCAGGATGAAATATTAGATCATATAAACCAATGAACACGTTAAAACAAGGGTGATACATTCCAAACACTATGACTTTTTATTTTTCTACATTTTAGTGTCATCTATGCTCTTAAGGTTATTGACTTCTACTGTATTTGTATGGCAGAAATACTATATGCAAGTGAGACACCAACCCTCTCTTCCCAGCGCCACTTTCGATGACTTCCTGGTCATAGCCTGAAATCAGCAAACATCACCAAGCAGGGTTCTTTTGTCACCTGAAGGCTAGTCGTTGTGCTTATACTATTTTACCACTGTCTAAAAGACTACAAAATAAATGTACTGAAATCAAAAACCTTAGACACCTACAGTTAAGGAAAAAGGAAGACATGGTATATACATCAGCAATTTTATCAATAGTCAACCTGTGCACATTGAACTTATATGTTTATTTTGATACCACTATACATTTTATATAAACTCTGTTATTGACTTCATTAATATTCTGCATACTCTAATAACTGTGATGGAATCTAAAAGTAAGCAAAACATGAAATGAGAAAATTAAAAATACAATCAAAATAAGATTGACAATTAAAAGAAAAGTTGTGGATGTCACTATACAACTTTAATGAGTTAATGCTTTTTTGCAAGCACCAATTTGATTGCAAATTTTCTAGAAGCAAAAGAAAACTGGAACTCAATTAAATATATTGTGCTTTTTTATTTGAAGAGGCTTTTATTTTTCTGTCACCAAATATAAGGAACAACATATTACATTTAGATCATTGTGAAATGTGTGTTAAATACCATAAAATTTAGTGTTGTAAGCCTCTGGGGGCACTATATTAGAATTTAGTATGCTGGTTACAAATGTATGCTTCTTTTATGCACAATTTCATAATCAGACTACAGCTACATGGATTTTTTTCATTACCTTCCATGTAAATACAAGGTATAACTTCTTTAACATATGGAAGTGATTTCTCTGATAGGATGAGAACTTAGAAAACAGAAAGAATCACTCATTATTCAACAATATGTATTACCCTGAATGTGCTACAGACAAAAGATTTTAAGACCTAGAACAAGACGTGGGGGATTAGTATCAGTTTCATCTCACAAGGGCTAGAATTGACCAATAGAATTAAGGTCCAGTTCTGTTAAAACACTCAAAGACACATAGCCGATAGGTGCTAATGCCTGGATGACACATAACCCCTGTGCTTAGTATCCTTCTGTAAATTATGCTTCTGCTAGATTCTCTTAAATATCAGATGTTGTCTAGTGCTCAGTCTTATCAAGTAGCCACATTATCCTGCTAACTCAAAGGGAATGCTTAAAATTTTAAGTATACAAGAAGTGATTTTTAGCAGAAAAATTTTTGTAGTGACTATTTTTTACTCCACTGGATAAACCAAGTTCCCCATGCAAAGTGGTAGTTTACAGTTGTGTTTAGGGAAAAACAGATATTTCAGCCGGGCTCGGTGGCTCAGCCTGTAATCCCGCGCTTTTGGGAGGCTGAGGGGAGTGGATGGCCTGAATCCGCGGGTTCGAGACCCGCCCGGGCAACTTGGCGAGACCTCATCTCTATGATAAATCAAAAATGAGCCGGGCGTGGTACGCGCGCCTGTAGTTCCAGCTACGTGGACGGTTGAGGCGGCAGGATCGCCGGAGCCCAGCAGGCGAGGCTGCGGTGGCCGGGCGCGGCCGCTGCACTCCAGTCTGGGCGACAGAGTGAGACTCCAACGCAAAAAGAAAAAAGAAAAACAGATATTTCTTTATGAAATGACGCAAACGATCTTGGAGACCATGCAACGGAAAGCTCGCAGACCAAATTAAGATGCTTGAATCTCACACATACACACACTCACACACGTGCGTGTGTGTGTGTATTTTGTGTCTGTCTATGTCATTTGTCTCACTCTATCTCTCCATCATCTGTCTGTCTTTCTGTCTGTTTGTGTGTATCAGGAATAAGTGGACTTACAGTCGAGTTACAGAGATTGTTCTGAGAGATGATCATTTTAGAACATAGAAACAACTGGAAAATTATTGGACTAGTTTAAATCAAACTAATGTCTGCCATATCTGATATCTTTTCTGAGGGAAAAATATTATTTTCTCATCTTGTAAAGTTCAGCCATGACCATGTGACCTGTTTTGGTGAATCAAATGTGAGCAGAAGGGGTAAGTTTCACATCTAAGCATGTGTAATTGTCAATAAATTCTTTTTGCAATGTTTCTATTTCTTCTTCCACACGGATCAGCAGTGTTCCAGATTTGTTTGTTATAAGTCAAAATTTTCTGTTTGTTTCTGCTGAATAAGCTCTTCTATACTGACTTATACACTCTCTTCTTTAAGAAGTCAGCATCAGTTTAATACCAAAACTTGATACCTAGAAAAAGCACAAAAATAAAACTACATGAGAACCTCATAATAAAACAAATTAAAGTAAAATACTAGCAAATATCAGTGTAGTAAAGTAATATTTCCAGTGGTGTTAATTCCAGTAATACAGGGGTACCTAATTATTAGAAACCTATCAGCATAATCAATGTCAAAACTTTTTTTTAAAAAGCTGCAAATCACATCAAAAGAAGTTGCAAAGACATTTAATATATTCAACTATAACTCTAATATTCTAAAACATAAATAGAAGAAAACTACTTAAATAGGATAAAATTTAGTGTATGTGTTTAAGTTTCATTTATTCCCAAAGTAGATTTTTTATTCAGAAAAAATATTAAAACAGCCTAAAATCCTTTCATTTTCAAGTGTCAAGAAAAATATCACAGGAAATTAAGATATAAGTACTCAATAAGATCCAGGTTTGAAAACAAAATGTGAAATCCGGAGATAAAAATATAAATGTCTGGCTTGGGCATGAAAGTCAACCGATTTAAATAGCAGAATATTTTGTACAAGAATTATCATGTCTGTGAACTGTTCCTTGCTATTTCAACCTCTGCTCAGAACAATTCTTAGCATAAGATTCCTTTTGGTGGTAATCAGGAATTCCAGCTGTCCAACAGCGCCTGTGTCCCTATGTGCTATTTCTGTATGTGTTCGTGCTGAAATCACCTGCACCAAAATTCATCACCTTTCAGGCTTCTCTAAGAGTCCATTCCCACTTCTCTGATTTTGAATCGTGTGCAATTTACTAAATATTTTGTACAGGAGACAGGGAATGACCTTTGCACCGTATATACTTCACAAAGTATGTAAATCCCCTCCCTGCAAAGTGCTGTCAGTGCTCAGAAGTCCTCTTTCGGTGACCATGGCCATCAGTGGAAAGACAGACTCCTTTGTCTTAAATCTCCTCCACTGGGATTCTACTCCATTGGACTCATCTGGCTGGTTTTTTCATTTGCATTTTGTACAGCCTCTATCTCTAAACAGGCATGGATACACTCATCACAATTACAAACAAAAATAAGTGTCCTTCAGTTAACATAACCTACTTTTCTTACAAGGTAAGTTTAGCCATCATTTTAATCCCTGGAGCCCAGATTGTGTGAGCATCCTCAATGCAAAGAGGCATATTTTTAAAGAAACATTTAACATACAAAGCCCTTCCCACTGGGGATTTTTAAAATAAAAAAATCTTTACCCCTTTAATGGGGTAAAGTTAAAATATCGGCCAGGTGCACATGTAGTCTTTGGTTCAGTCTGTGTAGAATGTGCACAGAGGTGACTAAGATTCATGATCTCATTTACCTACATAGTTAATGTTGGGAAAACACCAGGGTGTACTTGCAGAGAAATATTATCTTTGATTCTCTTTTTAAGTCCTCCTAATTGCCAAAATTTCTGAACTTGATTTTTATTGTCTAAAATGTAGAAAGAAATTGTAGAACTCAAGAAATTGTTGAAATAGGTAAAAAAAAAAAAGTGTATGAAGGTCTGGCACATAATAAAACATTAAATGCTAAAGAGTTATAATAATTATTCGACAAAGGCTCTGAATTCAACCCTTTCTTTTACTGAAACCCCTCACTTGTGCTGAAAAGTAATAACACCTAGACTTTAAACTTGAAGTGCATTTCTGTATCTTAAAAGCTTAGCATTTTGCCTGGGACATTATTGGCAGCAAAAATCAAGCAAACAAGAAACAAAGCAAAATAAAACAACAGCAACTAGACGTTCAATTCTGAATGGATCCTGATTCCTTTTTCTTCACAGCTAATTATTTTCATCAGCCTTCATACCTTTCCAAATGTGCTAAGTAATTTTGCACGCAGAAAGACAGCATCAGGGCACGCATTTCTTATGAAAGCTAGCTTGAGGTGAAATATCCCAAACTTATTTATTTTTGTTTCTGTGAGGTCATTTTCCCGTTAATTCCTATAGAGGATTAAGTCCAGATCCCCCCGCCCAACCCACCAAAGTCATGGCTTATGAAGCCAACAAGTGAAATAACACCATGATTACTCTTTTAACTTCATTTCCTTTCATTCTTTTCACATGCTACACCCTCTAGTCATATGGAACTACTTAAAATTTCATATATCTATGACTTTGTACATTCCAACTTAAAAAAATATTTTCAGAACGGTTTTAAATTTACAGAGAAATTGAGTAGATAGTACAAAGAGTTCCCATATAACACACAGCTGATTTTCCCTATAATTAACATCTAACATAAGCATGGTACCATTGTTATAATTAATGAACCACTATACACAAAGTATTGCTAACTGAAGTTGGTAGTTTATCCAGATTTCTTTAGTTTTTTGACAATTTTCTATTTTAGGATCTCATCCAGCGTACCATATTTATTTTATGTTCCTTTTATTTTTTATTTTATTATAGAGACGAGGGGTACCAATCAGGACTAGCTACACAAGTAGACTGCATGCAGGTGAAATCTGGAACTTCCACTGGTCCTCACTTCCTCTGGTTGATGACCACAGAGTACCATACTAAATTTAGTTGTCATGTCTTCTTCGGCATCTCTTGGCTATTACAGTTTCTCAGAATTTCCCTATTTTTTTTTAATAACAGTGACAGTTTTGAGAAGTACTGGTGAGGTTTTTTTTTTATAATGTATATAAGTATATCATATGATCCTGGGAGGAAGACCAGAGAGGTCCAAGTGCAACTTGCATCCCATCACATCAAGTGCACATACTGTCAACATGACTTATAACTATTAAAGCTAACGTTTTGCCATTTTCTGCACTGAAATCTTTGGAAAGAAGTCCCTAGGTGCAGCCCACATTTAGTGTACCACCTCTGTGAGGATAAAACGTCTACATAAATTATTAGAAATACCACTGCATAGATGACTTGTATGTTTGTTCTGGCCCATTCATTCATTCATTCTTCAGTCTTTTATTTCTTTATATCAGAATGGATCATGGATATTTATTTTATTTCTATTTATGTGTATGGCTCAAATTAATATAGCTTTAGTCATTGAGAGCTCTCAGTTGGTTCCTGTGTTCCTTTGGCATTTTGCCATCATTTTTTCTTTTTTGACTACTTCCCAAATTTCTGGTACCACAAAATGTTCCAGTTACATCTTGTATATTTTCTGCTTCGATCCTAGAATCATGCATTTTTCCAAGGAGCCCTGATTACTTTTAATGGAGATGATATTTGAAAATTAAATGTGGGCACTACATTTGCTTTTTGCTACTAAGATGGCATTGCTTCTTGGCTGTCTTAACTTGCAGAGTAAGGGTATCCATGTGTGCCCATTCCTCTTTAATTTGTAATTAAGAAAAAAAATGTGCTACAGGTACTGCAAGTACCAACTCTTATTTTAAAGAAAGTGTGTCCATGAAAATCAATTATCTTTTTTATTGGGTGCTAAAACCAGACTATTATAGTACCTATTTTGGAAATTAAAAGTATTATTATTTTTTACTAAGCTTGATATTCTTGGCACTATTTCTATGCTAAATAACAAACTTCATAACAGTGAGAGTTGGCGATTGAAAGGGCATTTTCACAAAGTCAATATAAATGTCTGGCTTACAAAAGTTGGTTAGTAAATTAACCCGTCATGTGTCCTCTTATGAAAGCAACTTCACGTGGTTGATCAACTTCAAATTATGCAGTTCATAAGTGTTTTAACTCTGTTATTTGATGAGTTTCAATAAGAGTATATAACCATTTAAGCACTGCTGTAATCAAGATACAGGACATTTCCATCACCCCAGAAAGTTCTCTGATAGCCCTTCTAGCCAATTCCAGCCTTGTCTCAACAGGCAACTACCACTGTGATTAAAATCCTCACCAATTGTAGAGCCTTATAAGAATGAATTATATAGTCAGTACATACTGTTTTGGGTCTGGCTTCCTTTGCTTAACTTACAGTTTTTATATTCTGTCGTGCAGGTGCAACATCGGTACTTTATTCTTTTTTTATTGCTGAGTGCAGTTATATTGTGAGAATATAACACAAATTATTTAGTCAATTTTTCTATTTATTGAATATATTTCTTTATTATCTGGCTTGTTTTCATTTTTGGCTTTTGATTAATAAGACTGCTATACCATTCATGTTACAAGTCTTTTTATTTATTTTGGGAACAAACTAGGAGAATTGCTTAATCATATGATAGGCACACTAATGTGCTTGTACTATCTAATATTTTCACCAGCAATGTATGATTGCTTCCGTTTCTCCACACTCATCAATATTTAATGTTGTCAGGCTATTTAATTTTAGGCATTTTAGTGCATGTTTAATGGAGCATTTAATTTTCTTTTTCTGGTAGCCAATGATGATCAGGTCTTTTTCATAAGCGTATCAATATTTTTATTTCCTTTTTTGTGTGCGAACTATGTATTCAAGGTTTTTGCTTCTTTCGAAAATCTAGCATTTTGTATTTTTATTATTATTTAAATTTTTGATTGATAGAATTTTATTATGCGTTCTGGAATAAGTACTTTCTTAGACACATGTATGGCGAATTCTTTCAGTCTGTGGCTTAATTTCTATGTTCTTGTGTCTTATGGTGAGTAGGCATTTTAAATTATGATGGTGATCAGTCTACCAATATTTCATTTTATATGATTTGTGCTGTTGTGTCTTGTTTAAGAATTATTTGTTTATGTCAATATTGTGACGATATTCTCTTACGTTTTATTCTAGAGACTTTATGGTTCTGGCTCATACATTTAGGCCTATGACTCAACCCAGATTTATTTTTTGAGTATATAGGGAGATGTAGGTCAAGATTCATATTTTTCATATGTTTCTCTTGTGATTCTACTGCCATTTGTTAAAAAGATGATTCTTTCCCTCACTGAGTTGCCTTGGTGCCTTTGTCCAACATCACTTGACCATATATGTGTTGGATTATATGAGTTCTCCAATTTTGTTTCATTCCTCTCTCTCTCTCTCTCTCTCTCTTCTCTCTCTATATATATATATATATATATATATCACCACATTATCACAATTTCTATAGCTTTATAAATATTTAAATCAAGTAGTGTGTATTCTCTGTACTTCTTATTCAATATTGCTTTACGTATCATAGATCTTTTGCATTTCCATATACATTTTAAAATCACATCTAAAAAGAAAGATATTTGGATTTAGATCGGATTGTGTTAGCATTTAGACCAATTTGGGAGTAATTGAAAACATACCAATATTGCTTCTTCTAAATCACGAACACAGCTTGTCTCTCAATTAACTTAGCTCTTACTTAATGTTTCATATTCTAAATTTTTAGAATAGACACCTTGCATATCTCTGTTAAATTTATTCCTTTATATTTATTTTTCTTATGCTACCATAAATAAAAATTTCAAATGAATTTTAAATTCAATTTTCCAATATTTGTCACTGGTATCTGAAAATCCAATAGATTTTTGTATATCTCCCTTTATCCAGTAACTTTTCAAATTATTTGATTCTAGGGGTTATTTTTGAGATCCTTTATATATAAACAATTACATCACCTACAAATAACTACACTTTTATTTATTTATCTCTAATAGTTGCAGGTTTTTTTTTCTTGTCTTATTTGATTCCTTAAACTATTCAGTAAAACATGGACTGGAAGTTTGCAGAATGAAAATCCTTGCTTTATTCTTAATATCACTTTATCAAACATTAAATTTTTCATAGATATATTTTATCAGATTAAGAAATTTTTTTGTATTCCATAAGTTTTTCACTTTTGTTAAATTAAGAATTTTTTTCTATACCTAATTTGCAAAAAGTGTTATTTTTAATCACAAATGCAGGTTTAATTTTATTAAATTTATTTATATGTCAATTTAGATTATCACATGGTTTGACAACTGTACTATTTACTTCATTATTTTGCTAATATGCTATGTTACAATTATTTTAAAAACCCTTCAATTACAGAATAAGCCATACTCGATCATGATAAAATGGGGTACATTTTAATTCTTATACATGCTGATTATTTGTTCCTGAGAGATTTTCATCCATAATTCTTTTTCCTTATAATACATTTGGCAGTATACTTTTTTGTATTGGAGTAATCTTGTACTCATGAAACATTTGTGATGGATTCTCTCTTTTATTTTATAAAAGTTGTTTAAAACTATTAATTCTTAATTAAATATTTATAGAATTCGCTAGTGAAAGCATCGTGATGTAAGTTTTCTTTGTGAGATAGTTTTGAAGATGAATTCAACCTCTACTAGGTAGATGAGCAATTAAGATTGCCTATATCTTTTTGCATCAATTTTGGTAAACAAAATTTAAGGAATTTATTCAAAATATTTCTCTTTTGTAGTGTTAATTTTAGTACATCTTGGGAAAAAGGCTCACTTGAAAGCAACTTTTATTTTCTATAAGTTGTTAAATTTATCTTTATATAGTTGTTCATAATATTCCCTCATATGTATAGTCTTTAGTTTCTGTAGTAATAGTCTCTATCTCATTATTGATAACTTATGCTTTCTTTTATCTTCACCAATTTAATTATTTTTATTATAAATATTTTATTGTGAATACCATATATTCAGAATATACTTAAGAGGATTTGGGACTCGGGCATTATTATTATCCTTTAAAGAGTGTTGATTTCCCTTCTAGAAAGCAGAGAAATTACTGTCTAATTGCCATGAAATTGTGGAGGATAGATCCATTTATTCTTGGCATTAGCATATATTCCTTAGTCCTAACATTTATTCCTAGAGTACAGTCATCCTAAGATTTAAATGGAAAGTTAAATTTATTTATCAAGACCCTTTAACAATGCAGTACTTTAATCTGTATTCTTTCTTTTTAACCTTTCAACTACTTTTCATCAGGTTTTCTTGAAGTTCCCCCTCCTTTCCAAAACCACACTTTCAATTCATGCAGTTTTCATTTGAGTTAATATGTAGATATTGGAGCTTCCCACTCAGTGGCTTTTGCATTTCCTAGCTATTCCCTTTCTACTGCAGTTATTACTAGAACTCCAAAAATTCATTCTCTGACAGCTCAAGTAAAAAATTTCATGGTTCTTTCTCTTGGGACTAACCAAATTATACCACATGACATGGTATGTGGCTTGTGCTCAGAGGAAAAGTTCTATAAATGTGAAGTTTATGCAGGACAGTTATCTTCTCTCAAAAATATAATCCTCTCAAGATTCTGCCTACAGTTGATAGTATTTTGTCCTAATAACAATGCAAAATATTCAAATAAAAGTCATAATTTTATGGTTGTATTCCTTGGCAAACTTTGTTTCACTTATTTGAATGTCAATATGTGCTCCACCTACAAGCCATATCTCATAGAAACAATTATTTTTGAAATGACATTATTATGCAATATGGTAAAGGGTCTTGTATTCTCTTATTAAAGTTTTTTGAGTGGCGATTTTTAAAAAAGAAATCTTTCATTTGTAAAAAACTAGTTATTAGATAAATTATGGCAACTAAAATAGAATTCTAACAAATTCAAAAGACAATTTGCACAGTATTAGGAAGAATCAAACAGCTTATAAATGAGCTTGAATATGTTTCTCTTTAGTCGATGGTTAAATATTTAACTGCAACAGAAAAAATTAAATTAAAAGTTAACCAAAATGTTAAAAATTTTCCAAGCTCTTGAGGAAGTTTCTTCCAGTAAATGCAGAACTTTATTCACCAAATATATTTGGTCTCAAACATATTTTACCTATTTTGTAAATTCAGATATTCTTTGTACCTCTCCATATAAATTCATGAAATCATCTTTGGTTATTTGTAAGGTACTTTGTCATATTTATGTTCTTATAATCGAAAGAAGGAAAATCATCCCCAAAATCATAGGCACAGAGGGCAAACCCAACAAATGCACACTATGTTTTACTGCATTGCTATATTTCTATAAAACAACCGTTGAGTGGACTTGTAATTTTATTCTACTCAAACTTATCATTCTATTCTAAACTTGAATAGACTCTGTGGAGCATTATTCTTGCCTTATAGGCAGAGAAACTTTCTCTACATACTTGCACTGGAAATATATTTCACACCCTCTCTGGACTGTAAGATGACATTATGGATTTGAGCCCTCTTATCCTCCTACAGCAAAAACAAAATGTATTTACATGAATAAGTAAACTTGATACTGAGTAACACATTAGCTGCAAAATGAGGAGCATGAGATGTTACACTGTCCACACCTAGGTCTTAAAAACCACATATGAAAGGAAGATAAATGTGGAATAAAGAAAAGTGACTTTTGGGTGGAGGATTCAGTTTGAGCCAAAGTTGAGAGGTGGAAGAAGAATGATGCTCTTCAGAGAAAATAACACGGGTGGATAATCTTGGCTGATTATAGAGAGCCCATAGAGAGAAGGCGATACTACATGATTCAAAGTATATGATAAGGTTAGATTGTGTGTCTCATAAACCTTTTGTCCAAAACACACACACACACACACACACATACTTACAGTGCATAAAGGCAAAATGTGAATTTTCTTTGTCATATGTATTACGTTAAAGTTTCTCTTTTTGGAAACTACAAAATCTAAGATCAATCTCATTGGAAAAGAAGCTTAACTTTCAACTTTCCTGAACAAACATGGTTTAATGACTAAACCAAACTTGTAGGTGATTTTGTGTGAGTTTTGTTGTCATTTTTAACTGAATCCTGTTATGGAACATTAGGGTTTATTTTCACAGTACAAAACCCAAGGAATGTTTCACAAAATTGGTTCAGTGAATCAGAATCTCTAACAAGAATCACAAGAATCATTAAATCATGGGCAGACAAGGGTTTTCTGATAAGCATTTTTTCAAAAAATTTTGACAGAATGGTGAATGGATGAAAGAATGGATATCCCAAAGGAAGTTTAAAGGTAAGTCTTCACGCCGGAGCCCAGCAGGTTGAGGCAGCGGTGGCCAGGAGCGGGCCGCTGCTCTCCAGTCTGAGGGACAGAGTGAGACTCCAACTCAAAAAATAAATAAATAAATAAATAAATAAAACAATAAAGATAAGTCTTCAGGCATAGGAGAATCAAATTATGGAACCACAGAGCAAATATTGCTGTAGTTTTGATGTAAATTGAACTACAAGACACTATAATCAAGGATAAAGGGAAGTTACCGAAAAATTTCCAAAATGATTTTCCTTATGTCAATGTCCGGTAACTTGAATATTTTCTTTAGAATATTGTGTTAATAGAGTCAGTAGTTTCTGCATTAATTTCAAAGAAGAACATTAAATATGTATGTTAAAAGTTTAATAATCCAAGTCATTTCAATGAATATTGATTATATTGTTTAAGCCATTTTTTTGTTCGATAGATACACAAAGATGGACAACTTACTGTTTCTGTTCTCAAGAAACTTACAGCCTATTAATGGGTACCCCACAGCTTCTCGTAAGAGTGTGATAGGTGTCACAAGAGGACACATTAAAATACTGTGAAATCGTAAACAGAAATAGTGATAGATGGGGAATTGTGGAGAAAAAGTGTTTTTGCTCTGGGGTGGTCTCTGCAGAACACTGTATGGGCATTTTAAAATTCTTATTAATAACTGTATGCTATAAACACTACTGGTATATCACTTTTTAAAATGAAGAGCCTAGGGCTCAGTGGGATTAAGTAACATTCCTACAACTTAAAAGTTCACAAATTCAGATGCTTCTGACTAAACTATTCTCTTAAACACTGCACTATACTGCCTCCTAGGGGAATGTTCCCCGGAGATGGTGTTATAACATCACCAAAGATGAAGATAAGGACACCCTCCAAAGACACACATATGAGAGAGAGCATTATTCATCCAGGAAATGCTAACAGTATAATAAACTCAGTGTGAAATGTAAGAGGTGTACACTTTATATAAAGTATAATATACTAAAGAAAGGAACTTGGACTGATTTCATATGCATGAGAATACTTTTTCTAGAGAAATAATAGCATGAGAATTGTCTTTTTTTAAAAAATATTTCTTTTTTTTCTGTCTTCATTTCTTGATGGTGATCACAACACTTCAGAATGTCTTCAGACAGCCAGTCTTTTCAGATTTCCCAAAACCACATTTGATAAACACAATGAATTGAGCATAAAAAAGAAATTTCCGTTGTAGTCAATTAAGAATCATAAGCCAATGATCTGTTAGACCTAGGACACTCAATGTTGAATATTCTTTCTACAATCGTTTTTTTTTTTTTGAAGACTGCCTCAATGTCTTGCACAGTAACACAAAGTTGATCTTCTGTGTGTGCAAATGTCCAGCTAATGTACTTTTTCAAGGTTATAAAATGTGTTCCTCCTTCCACTTGTGGGTGGTCGAGTGTATCAATCATTAAGCAATTTGTTAATTTCTTTGTTTTTGCGGTTCTGTGAAAATTCTGTCAACACTAGGTACTCTACCATATGCCAGTAGCAATCATTTAATGACGTTAATGATGCCCTAAATCTAGTGTTTGCTTTTCTTTGAAGAGTCACAGTAATCACAGTGGAAATTAGAAGTGTCAAAGTCTGCTGGTAGGTTAAGCACAAAGAAGTCTTATACATTGCCTGGGTTTTAGCAGTTTTTAAAAGAAGTTCCGTTTTCAGGATGCTTCATGGCTTGCTGATTATATGTTCGAGTACTTTCATAGGGTGGTCTCCTTCCTGTCATTCTGTTCTCTAAAAATAATTGACTCTGAATTATGTGACTTCTGAACTCACCTTGGTCCAACTCTGTCATGTTACAGATGAGTAATTTGATGCTCAATAATATACAATGATGTACCATAGCCTGTCAGCTAGTCTACTTGAAGTTGAACCTGGTCCTAACCCCACTCTTATACTCTATTATTTTCTTCATTCTCCTGTCCTTCTTACAACTCAAGTTATGTTCTCACTATCAAGTTGTCTATGCCTTAAAGGTTTGTTGGTATATGCATTATATCAATCAGAAAATAGTCTATTTCCCCTAAGAGGTTTTATTTCCAATAACTTTAAACTTACGACAGAGTTGCAAGTATACACTAAACATACATACACTTTTCACTAAAGGCTATAAATTTCTAATACTTTGCCATATTGACTTTCTCTCTTTCTCTGATCTTCTTGCATCTAGTAGAGTTTCATTTTTTAAAACACTTCATGCTTTATGACATTGACATTTTGAAGAGTCTAGGCCACTTGTTTTGCTGTTTGAATTTGCCTAAATATTTTCTTATGATTAGAATCAGGTTAGACTTTTTTGGCAGAAACGCCACCCCGGTAATATTGTGTTTTTCTCAGTACATTAATTCAAGAAGAACATGATGTCAACTTAACCCATGATTGGTGATGTTAAGTTGATTTTCAGGTAAAGCGATGCCTAGGTGATAAGCCTGTTTCGTAGTTAAACATTATCTGGATTTTAAGTTTGTTAAACAGTATCTATCAGTCTAGATTGTCTATACATTTTAATTTTTATATCCTGTGAACTAGATTAAAATTAAAAGATGGGTTACATATAAAAATATATCTTCTTCAATATTACACATTGTACTTCAGTTTAACTTTTTAAATTTTCACTTTCTTTCTCAGATAAGGAAATATATGCTGAAGTTTGTGATTCATTATTTGTATGTTTCTACCTTCTGGTAGCAGATGTTTCAGTAGTTTTTATACGGTTTTAGTTTATGTGGTCTTGCTGTTATGTTGGAAAACATGTCTTTCAAGGTTATTTATGTGGGTAGCATTATAATTTCTACTATTATTTACAAAAATATCACACATCACTAAGTGAATAACATATTGAGCATGGTGCAGCCATGACATATTAGTCTTTTCAATCCACTAGTTTTCATGAATTTGATAGGTAGGATAGGCACAATGAGGTAAATTGTGCTTTGTTAATGTTGCATAAACATTGGGCAATTAATTAATAGCATTATGTCAACTGTGATTCCAATTAGCGAAGGTAGTAAAAACACCAAGAATTATTGACTTCATTTTAGAATACAAATACAAGCACTTTGGCATCTTCTGAAGTGTTTTCCATGGGGAGTTAATTATCTATCATCAGTGCTATTTTTTGACCTGTACTTTGTCTAACTGAATTACGTTTATTTAAATCTGATAACTTGAAGTTTTGATAGAAGATAGCACATTCATAGTGCTTGTAGCCTAATTTCAATAACATGTTGTCATGGGTGACCTTGTTTGCCAGTGTTTAATTAGGACTAACCAACGGCATTTTGACAAAGGGACATTATTCAAAAATAAAAACAAAAGGAAGGCATCTTTAAGAGCTTTGAAGTTCATCTTGCGTCACACTAATACTCTTACCAAGATAGCAATCCTTCATTTAGGATGTAGGCTATTATACTTCTCATGTGTCAACCTGTCCACCTCTTCAGCGCTAACACGTTTTTCTTTATCTCACAGATTGACCTCGGTTTTAATACTGGATAAGACATTAATGTTTTTAGAGTTATTTTTCCTTTTCAATAAAGGCTGGTGTTCTAAAAAGGACCCCATCATTAAAATATGACAAATTCTGTCTTTAGGCTTTGAGGAAAAAAAAAAATCAATACTGTACCTGACATGCTTTTCCTATGGTTCCCAAGGAACCACATCCAGTGTGTAATTTTTTTAATGTTCTGTGTTAGTTTGCTTGTTTTTTTAGTCAGTCTCACTCTGTTGCCCAGAATGGAGCCTCGACCTCCTTGGCTCAGACAATCTTTCTGCCTTAACTTACTGAGTAGTTGGGATTTATAGGCATTCGTCACCGTGACCAGTTAACTTATTTTGTTTGTAGAGATGGTGTCTTGCTTTGTAGACCAAGCTAGCCTCAAACTCCTAGACTTGAATCTTCCTGCCTTGACCTCCCAAAGTGCTGGGATTACAGGAACAAGCCACCATGTCCAGCCTTTGTGTGTGTGTGTGTGTGTGTGTGTGTGTGTGTGTGTGTGTGTGTGTGTGTGTGTATGTGCCCTTCATTTCACTTGCAAATGTGCCTCACTATAGGAAGGATATTGAGACCGTTTGAGGAAAGTAGTCACTGTCACATGCATGCTTTCCATAACACACACGCAAACATTAGACAAGTATAATGCCACTCTCAAAAGGCACACTTCAGCATGACGACCAGGAAAGCTGTGTTGTGGGTGTCATCTCAGGAGGACTCACCAAGAACATTTCTTCTTAATAGCATTGAACTATTTCCAAGTCCAATGTTCCCAGGTTGTGTAACCCCATAACAGAATTTAAAACAGTTTGAAAACAATTGAATCTCATAATGTGAAAGAGTTATTTAGTCCAAGTTTCTTTACCCTAAAAGATGATCAGAGTAATCGGAGAGCTCTTTGAGAATACAGATTGTTTTATTCCAATCTCAGACCTACTGAATCAAAATCTTCAGGAATCCATGTTTCATTGTAAAGCATGTTCAGGCTTCTAAGCAAGTTGAGAATTACATAAGGTCTGACGTGATGCTTCACGACCTTTTTTCACATTACACTTCATAGAGACAATTATTGTATTAACATGGTACACTTGGGTAGAGGACGTGATCCCTCCAGGAGCTCTAAGTTTTATCCAGTTTTACCCAGGCAGTACAAGGATTAGTATGTGGGTGAATTTGTAATTCATCTTTGGCTCATCATTCTATTCCAACAATCTAGGCTAAGTAAAGAGAAAGCCTATAAGCAAATGACAGTCTAGAAGGGGCAGGATGGTCATTCAATTCCATAATTATTTTGTTTTGCTCTAAGATAGAATGACACTCAAAGGATTGAAAGAAAAATGTGGCACTAATGAAGAGAAAGTCAGGAACATGGGGCCATTAAAATTTTTCCTTTCAGTGAATATAGATGCACAACTCACATTCACAATATTAAAAAATAAAAATAAAAATAAAAGAATGTACTGGCTCATGTCATTGAGAAATCTTGGCCCAGTGCAGGATTCCTATCACCATGACCTGACCCCATCTCCGTCTCCATCTTTGAATTCTGCTTGTCACTGGAGGGGTTTGTGTGCAGACAAGCATTCTCCACATAATCTCAAGATGGCCCTTGGCAACCCTCAATGTGACCATGGTAGGTGGAGTAGGGAAAAAAAACAGTGAAGCTCACGGTGAAGAGTGGTCGACCACTGCGTATTTATACCAATTACAGAATATGCCATTTCTCATCATATGATACCAGCTTAAGCAGGGCTGTGTGGCTGACAATGAAAGGATAAAGCTGTCCTTCAGGTTCTAGATACAAATACGGGTTGGGCCTAGAACCATGGTTTTCAGGAAAGATGCCTCTTACAGAAGGGTTAAACTCAGCTAACTTCACACAAAGCTCGAGATATTTGCAGGATTTGGTTCAATTTATAATAATGCTACTATAAGTTAATTGGTGCTTTAATTTATCTTTTACTTATTTCGTAAGAGATTTATCATGGGTTCTTTAAATTAGGTGTTTTATTATACAAAATACGTTAAGAATGGAAGGCATGATATGCATTTGCTAAAAATTCTGGCTTTGTGGATTGCAAAGCGGTGACCAAGGCATCAACATTATTCTTGTGACTGCTCACATCAATTAAAGCTAGCTTACAAAACAGAAAACACTTAGATTTATGAAAGCTACTTTTGTACACATAAATGTAAAGAAGCATTTCTTCACCGTCAATATCTGTGTGTCCTTAAATGTGACGTGTCGGAGGCATATAGCTGGGTCTTGTTTTTATTTGTGTTTATGTATTTATCTATTTATTAATCTGCCTATCTATTTATCTATCTAGCGAACTATTCTATGCCTTCTGATTAGAGAATCGAATTCCTTCGCCTGTTTATATTCGAGGTAATTTTTGATAGGTAAGGACTCACTAATGACATTTTGTTCATTGTTTTCTTGTTGCTTTGTAGATTCTTGATTTCTCCTCTCCTGTTGTCTTACTTTGTGATTAAGTAATTTTTCCCTAGTGGTGTTCTTTGATTCCCACTTTTTTATCTTTTGCAAATCTGCTATCCCTTTTTGCTTTGTGGTTACCATGAGGTTTATTAAAAAATTGTGTAGTTCTACCTGCCTAATTTAAGCCAATGACACCTTAATTTTATTGTATATAAAAACTACACTTTTGCTCCAACCTTTTATGTTTTTGATGTCACAATTTATATGTTTTTATTGTGAATCCCTTTTCAAATTATTTCAGCTATTATTCTTTATAGTAGTTTTGACTTTTAACCTTCATAGTGAAGATATACATGATTTGCACACTATCATCACGGTATTAGAACATTCTGAATTTGACTATGTGCTCACCTTTACCAGTGACCTTTGTGCTTTTGTAAGTTTTCCTGTTACTAATGAGCATCTTTTCACCTCCATGGTGCTTCCTAAACAGATGCTCCAATGGGAAGTACAAAACGAGATTCAGTGTGATAAGTGCAAACTTGTCGTTGATTTTATAATGATTGTTATCCTGAAGGTCAACTTGGCAATTTTTACTAATGTTTCCCTCATGTCACTGGTATTTGATTTGTTTCAGTGGCATCAGCCATCGCAACTGTGAAGAAGAGCAAAACAGAATATATAGCAATTAAAAAGAGAAAGCACAATGATCTTTATTTCAGATGGTTACACCATAAACCTGCGGTGGGAAGAAACAAAAAAGTTAAATGAAAAATGTTAAAAAAAATAAGCAAATGAAGGGAGAGGATGGTGTACATAACTCACATGTAAAATCAGTAGCTTGTCTATACACTACTACACAAACTACCCTCTAAAAGTGAACATATAAGAAACAATTTCAAAATGTCAATATAAAAGCATCACTTATAATGCTCAAAATGGGAAACTGTCTGAATATTCATTCATAGTGGAAAAGAAAAGTTCCTTGTGGTAAATTCACTGAGTAAAACACTGTGCTGCAATAATAATCTCAGAAACTTGAATGAAATAAAACAGATAAAAGTGAACACACTGTCCAGCTCCGTCTGCACGAAGAACAAAAAAACACACATCTTTGTTGGGACAGGGACTTCTTTGGGGGGAGAAATGAAAGGAGAACACGCTGAAGGTTTCTGGAGTAGGTGATGTTCCCTTTCTAAAGTTGGGTTTAGGTTGTGAACATTCATCAAGCTGTAATTTTACATATTCTTCTCCATAAATTTATACTTCAACAAAATGTTTAATAACAAGACTGAAAATCCTTGTGAAAAATATCTTAAAATGCTGAGACACAAAATACACTAGTAGTAAATTAATAGATCATTTCTATTTGATGAAAACTTTTAATATTACAATCAAGTCAATGCATTTCATGTCAATCTATACCTTTAATGTGATGTAAATAAAAATATTAAGAAACTCGTCTGTGAGTTGTCACAGTCATATAGAAAAACAAGCATTAAAAAAATAATAATAAAACAGCCAGGGAAACCAAATATCGAAGCTTCTGATACAATTACTGCTTTTTTAATTTTTTTTTTTGAGTTGAAGTCTTACTCTGTCACCCAGACTGGAGTGTAGTGGCCACTCCCAGCCACCACAGCCTCAACCTGCTGGGCTCCGGTGATCCTTCTACCTCAGCCTTCCATGTAGCTGGAACTACAGGCACACGCTACCACGCCTGTCTAATTTTTTAATTTATTGTAGAGATGAGGTCTCACCTGCCCAGGCGAGTCTTGAACCCGTGGGCTCAGGCAATTCACTCACCTCATCACCTCAGCCTCCCAAACGCGCAGGATTACAGGTTGAGCCACCAAGCCTGGCTACCACAATTACTTCTTCAAACTGTCTGTGGGGGGCAGGACTTGGGGTTTGCCTGGGCTGTGCCTCTGACCTTGGCCTCTGGGGGTGGCCAGGCATAGCCAAGTGCCATTTGAGGGAGAGGGGCGATGAGTGTGAAGGTCAAGCCCTTGAGGGCATGTCATGGAGAAGGACACACCCAGAGCAGATTAGGCAGGGCGTTCCAGGATGAGGCAAAAGGCAAGGAGAGGTCCTTCTCCTCCTTTAGAGTCTGGAATTCACACCACTGGGACAGCAAATGTGGGCTGTTCATCTTGGAAAGGGGGGATTCACTGGAATGCAAGGTTGGTTCCACGTTCGACATGAACGAAAGACCGACCCAGAGGGATTTAGGACTGCCATTGGTGGCTCTGATGGGAGACATGAATCCCTTTAAAGTGATCTTGGATCTGCTGAGATCGCCTGGGGTCTGGGGCCAAAGCCTCAGATCTTGCCCTGGCAGCACATGGGGACACAGCAGCTGGCCTGAGTGCCGCAGGGCTTTCAGCAGCTGTGCAGGTGACAGCCACATCTCCCTTAAGCCCCCCACATGGGCCACAGCTTCCCTTGCAGCTTCCACCACTGCTGAAATCCCTACAGCGGGAGCAGGAACAGGTTTGCGCATGGAGGCACATGTGCTTACAGCAGCTGGAGCCATGGTCCCCACAGCTGAAGCCATGGTCCTCACAACTGGAGTCATAGTATCCCATGGTTCTGGAGGGTGGAAGGTGGAGCAGGTAGAGGAAAAAGCACAAAGAGAAGGTGGTGTTTGGGTAGAAAGCTCCCTGTGCCAGGGCAGTTTACCAACTCTCTAAGGGCATTCTAAATACATGCTGACTCCAGGGTCCCTGTCTCTGCCTTTCCTCAGGGTCCCATTGTGTGAGTGTGAGAGTGAGTGTGTGTTCGCCTCATCCCCCACCTCCCTTCCTTCCACATCTTCTTGCTCATAGTCTATGTGGCCTCTTCTCAGTAGGTCGGGTCATTAATAATAGAGACAAATGTGTCTTTGAGTCTGTTCTGTGGCGAACAGATTCAAACATGGTGGCCTTGGCTCATGTCTAATGTGGAACCAAACTTGCATTCCTGTGATGAGTGTCATGTGCTCATGGTATGCATATATGTATATGAGTGGCACACATGTGTGCATGCTCATGGGCACGTGTCTCTGTGTGTGGACCTAGAACGGGCAGAACAACTCGAGAAAAGAAGAACCAAGTGAGAGGCTCACAATGGCTGACTCCAAGTTGTCCTATAAAAGCTCAGAAATCTAGGCAGTGTTGGTAACAGGATAGATACTTAGATCAGCAGGACAGATAGATGAGACCAAAATAGCCCCTCTCACACATGGCCACCTGATTTTCAAGAGGGTATGAAGCACATTCGATGGAGAAAGGACAATCATGGCCACAATCAGTGCTAGGAGACCTGGACATACATGCATAAAAACTTCAATCCACCTCATCATCATAGAAAAAAATGTATTTCTCAAACCAAAACACAAGACATCAAACTGTAAAATTTCTTTCAGAGAAAAGGAGGAGAGATATTCCTGAGAGATACACAAAAGCAAAATGCTTAAAAGGTAAAAGGAAAAATGGGTCCATTGGATTCATGAAAATGCAGGATGTGTGTGTTTTTTTTATGTGTGCGCACAGGTGTTTACTATATTATTTTTTACAATTTTGAAAAAATACATAATAAAATTTTCTTTTTTTTTTTTAGTTGGAGTCTCACTCTGCTGCCCAGACGGGAGTGCAGTAGCATGCTCCTGGCCACCGCAGCCTTGGCCTGCTGGGCTCCGGTGATCCTTCTGCCTCAGCTTTCCAAGTAGCCAGAATTACAAGTGCATAGTACCATTCCCAGGTAGTCTTTGATTTATTGTAGAGATGAGGTCTTGTCAAGTTGCCCAGGTGGGTCTCGAACCCACGGGCTCAGGCAATTGGCTCACCTCAGCTTCCCAAAGTGCTGGGATGACAGGCTGAGCCACCGAGCCTGACCTTTTCTTTCTTTTTTTAATTTTTATTTATTTATTTGCTATTATTAGTTTTTATTATAAAGATGTGGGGTACAATTCAGGATCAGGTATACAAACATTGATTATGCAGGCACCCTTGTTGATGAGGTGTGCCCCTCCCTCCCCTGGCAGTTTCCCTCAACTGCCAGTCACACCCCCCCCTTGACAGTTTCCCACTACTGTCAATCACTTTCTTACAGCATTATAATTGTTCAAGGTCCATTTATGAGTGAGAACATATGGTACCCTGTTCTTTGTTTCTGTGATAGATATGACGCAGCAATACCCCTTCCCGGAAGAACTCCAATCATTCTACCAAAAGATACCTTCACACATATGTTTGTTGCAGCTCTATTCACAATAGCAAAAACTTGGAACCAACTGTGTTGCCCATCAAAGCTGAACTGGATAAAGAAAATGTGGTGCATATACACAATGGAATATTATGCAGTCATCAAGAAGGACAAACATATGGACTTTGCAGCAACTTGGATGGATTTGGAGTCAATCATACTAAGGACGTGTGTACTTTGAAAGCCGCTGTGGGGAGAATGAAAGACCAACTCAGGCTGGAAAAATCAATCTCCATCCTGGAGATGGAGATGGCCAATCTCCATCTCATGATGGCGCCAATGCAAGCTCCGCAAGCATCTCTCCGGACTGTGGTGAGATCAGGGACTGGTCCGCCTGCTTCCACTCCACCGTGGCGGAAAAGGCCAGTGACATTTTGAGCCTGGGAACATCCTGGCAGCTGCCGGGGTGGGGAGGAGGGCCACGGTGCCCTGGTGTCCCTCCCTTGGCGGGGCTCCATTGGATTGGAAGGGGGGTCAGGCTCCTCTGACCTTGGATGTGTGCTCTGTGAGAAGTGCTCTGCCCTCCAGGTCAGGACAGAGGATCCAAGACATACTGCTGGAGGGAGGGGCTGCAGGAAAGCCATCCTCTCCTTCCCTTTAGGGACCTCCATGAGGCCCACCTCCCCGTCAATATTGACTTCCCAAGGCCCAGGAGCCGGCTGGGGTCTGGGGACTTCCCCCGGCTCCTTCCCCACCCAGGAGTTTCGGATGTAGACGCCACCAAGTAGGTGGCAAGGGATGTCTCTGGCCCTACATTTTAGCGGTTGTGGGGATGAACAGGGTCTGGTGTGGGGGTCCCTTCCACATTTAAAGAAACCCCTTGGTCCTGCAGCTCCTCATGGGTGAACTTCTCTCAGCAGGGATGGGTCTCTTGGAGAAAGCAGCTCCCCAAGGGCCTGGGGCTTCCCCAGTCTCTCCCAAGACAGGCCTTTTCCATGTGCCCTGGTAGCTGAGACTGAGACTCTGCCCTGGGACAGTCTGTCTAGGGAAGACCTGTCTTGTGTGCCCTGCAGGGACTTGTTTGTGCCTCCTGCTTGTGCCCAGAGGTGGGAAAAGCTAGGTCTTTTGGGGGGAGCTGGGCCCTGCAGGGCAGAATGGTCCCAAGACTTAGGTCTTCCTGGGCCTCCTTACCTTGCCAATGAAACACTTTACGAACTAGAGCATGATGGCTGTTGTAAGGCTTGAGCCATCCTTGTCCTAATGGAAGCAGCAGGCATGCTCAAGGTTCCCTGGACTGCCCTGAAAACCTCCCTATTCCAGGCCTCCCTGAAGACCCCTCCCCAAGAGACAGAACCAGGGAGTGGCCAGGGCTCCCTGCAACCTGCTTCTGCAGGAACGCCCAGTGGACACACTTTACTTAGCTCTGCCCAGCAAAAGCTCAGCCCTGTCCCAATGCCTCTGTCCCCTCCAGGGAAGGAGAAGGAAACCACCCTCTGAACGCCTGGAGAACCCTGTATCTTCCCTGGTCAAGCCTTGGGTGGAACTTGGTCTCTCACCAATTCCCCAAGGGGCTCAGGCCTCCCCTCTCTCCAACTCATGGGCCCCAAGGTCTCTGGGGGAGAGTGAAGATAACATCTATTCACCAAGTAAATCCTGAGCTTAGGGAAGTGTTTCCTTTTTTTATTGATTTATTGTAGAGACGGGGTCTCGCCAAGTTGCCCAGGCAGGTCTCCAGTCTCAAACCCACGGGCTCAGGCAATCCACTCCCCTTGGCCTCCCAAAGTGCTGGGGTTGCAGGCTGAGCCACTGAGCCTGGCCCGGGAAGGGTTTTCTTAATACTTACTCCAGGCGGTCTTAGAGACTCTGGACTCTGGAGTAGCCTGCTTGGTAGAATCCTGAGAAGCCCCCGGTCCACAGGGAATCAAAGCCTTCTCTTTGCCTGCAAAGCATCTGGAAGTGCTAGGAAGTGTCAGGGTTTCCTGGATCTCTGGTCCTCCCATGCTCTCATTCAGCGAGCCAATTTGAGGCCTTGGGCCTGGGGCAAGGAGCAGGACGGTCCCCTGGAGTCTGGCTATGAGCACTGCCCATTGGGAACCTGGGCTGAGGTTCCAGCAGGTGAGGCCTGCATCGAGGCCATGACAGAGGGCCATGGATGGGGCGACTGGCAGGGTGACTGGGTGGGAGTCGAGGGGGGAGACGGTCATCTCCTAGACACAGTGTCAGGCTGGAGGACAGAGAATGGGGAAATCCTGCCAGCTGGGCTTTGTCTCGTTGTAGGTGGGGAGGGTGGTCTGAGGGGCAGCCAGTTGCCCTTCAGGCAGAATGACTAGCCTGTAGGAAAGGACCATTGCTCCAGGACAGAGCACTGCCCCAAGGAGGCTGGGATCCCTTGGCTGATGTGGAAATGAAGCTTCTGAACTCAGTCTTGGAGGATTCTCCTCTAGCCCCATGCTAGGGGACCCCCAGCAGGGGACGTCTTGGAGACTCCAAGCCAATCAAGAAGAGGAGATGCCTTATCTGGATGTTGCAATCACCTGGATAGGGTGGCTGTTCCTTGGCCTGGCTGCAGAAGACTTCAGGGCTGCTGTCCGCCTATCTAGCATGGCGTGCCTCTCACTGACCGGGAGTTGGGCCAGTACCTGGAAGACATCTTCACTGAGATGCATTAGCAGAATGGCAGTGGTGTGACTCAAGCTTCTGCAGCAGCCCACCTCGTTCAAAAGCCAAACCACTTGGGGCATCACCTGGCAGGGCTGAGGTCACCTGGGAGGATACAGGTCCCCTGGAGAGACTCTCGCTGGATCCATGGTCATGTAGCCAGAAAAGGACAGAGTAGAAACCTGTTGAGGTCCTCCAATTCCAGGCAGGGGAGGCCACAGTACCAGGCTAAGGGGAGCACAAGTTGAATGCAACCCCCAATGAGGGCCAACTGGGGACTCTGACTGCCACACACAAGGTCTTGGGACAAGTCACAAGCCACCATCACTGAAGGACTGCTGGGTCCAGACCCCATGTGGGGACCTCATGGAGTTGGCTCAGTGGCTGTCTCCACAGGGAAAGGTCTGGAAAGTGGGAGCCAAGCAAAAGCATCATGCTGGGGTTGGGGTGCAAGGAAATGTGATCCCTGTCAAGTTTGTGATGAAGAACATGGCTTCTTCAGGATTCACACTCACTTGGTGGCAAAACAACATCCAGCAGGCAGGTCACCACTGGGTCAATATTTCTCCGAAAGGAGCCTCTTGGAAACCCACCAGGCTCTTGGGGTCTGGGACCATCCCAGGAGGCAGGTGTCAATCCCATTCTGAGAAGTGTGGGCAGGTTCAGTTGGGATCAGAAGTTGACCTTGACCCCTTTCCGTTTCAGTTGTGGATGACAGATCCTCCCATTGCATGGGCCTTTATAACGACAGTGGACCCTGCCTCGACTGTCCTATTGGTCATGAACATGAAAGCAGCCAAGACACCTCACGAGTCGCCCGTGCCTGGCAGTGTAGGAATGCAGCCTATCAGTGTCATTGCCCAGGAATTCTCCCTGGGTTGTATGTCAAATATGCCACCAGGATTAAAAAACAACTCCTGCTTCCTAGAAAAGAGAGAAGGGTTTTGTGGGCTCCAAGCTGATACCGATCGTTTCATTTTGTCTCACAAACCCTGACAAAGAATCCACTTCCAGGTGAAGACGATCCATCCCGTAAGCAGGTAGCGCTTCGGGGCATCAGAGTTTTAGAAAAATGTTTGGCAACATCAACAGACAGTGAAATGCAAATATCCCAGGTGTAATTTTGATGACTTATTCTTTTCATCTTGGTCAATTGTTTGTTCCTGTCTGCACACAAGGACAGTCTTTGAGATGTGCAGTTCCACAAGTCTGAACCCATGTGTGGTGTCTCCTGACCACCATCCAGCACCTTCTGTGTAGAAAGGGGCAGCTTTTTCTCTCTCCAAATCCCAAGAGTGCCCCTTTTGTCATTAATCTCTCCGCATGCCATCAGCCCCTGGCAGTCCTGATCTGTCCTCAGTCTCAATGGGTTGGCTTTCTTCAAAAAACTGTAGGCATGGGAATCCTCCAGGCTTTTGGATTGGACTTCTTTCCTTTAGCAAGCCCATTTTTGATCCATCGTTGGTCCCGTGGGGTCAACGGCCTGGTCCCTTTTTCCGAGGAGCTGTCTTACGTCCTGAGGCTGCACTGCTGTTTCTTAAATCTTTCCTGTGTGAACAGGCACCTCAGTGGACTCTGGGTTTTAGTGCTGTGGAATCCAGCAGTGTGTTGTGGCTACACATGGGCATCCGTGTGTAGGTCAGGCGAGTGAATATCCAAGCCACTGTGGGTCATGGGGTGCGAGTGCATTTAGGTCGGTGGGTAGCTGCCCTGTCGTCCTCCATGGTGTTTGCCGTCTTGTGCTCTCTGAGTCCCTCCTCCATCTGCTCTCCCTGGTGTCCTTGTCCTGGCTCATAGTGGATGCTGGAGAGCACTTTTCACTAGGCAGCAGGTCACTGATGGCTGCTGTGTGTCCCCTAAAGAAACCCCTGGGTACTGGCCCCGCCAGCCCCAGGCCAACCCAGAACTCAGAGCCTGGTAGGTGTTCAGTCCATGGTGCTTGTGGCTTCCTGGTCCAGGAGAACCCTTGCCTCCCATCCTGTGGGATTTCGCTTCTCCCCTGGGACTTCTTCATCCCTTTAGGAAGCCTCATGTCTCTGGACTCCCCCATTTTCCCTGGGACACTCCCGCCCTCACAGACCTTACTTGACACTTTGTGAAACATGCCATGGCTGGTCAGGGTGCAGCACATGCCAATCTGGACAGTGTGCCCTGGGGTTCTGTCCTGCTTCTTCATGCACTACAGGGAAGGGTCAGAGGAGGAAGTCACCTGGGAACACACAAGGCTCACTGTACACACAGCAGTCAGCCACAGTCAGCACCTCTGCATGGAAGAAGGTTTCCTTTTGCAGAAAGCTCCTTCTCTGGCTTGGGTCTGAAGCCAGGGAAGGTCTGCAGGGCTCAGTTCACCTGTGGGGCTGCATACTGAGGGCCTTGATGAGACCCAACTGGAAAGAGCCAGGCCAGAGAAGGCCCTGGAGCTGAAACCTCTGATCCACACTTCAGGTGGGAGCCCCCAAAGTGCTGTGACTTGTCCCCCACAGATGGAGGAAGGAGGCTCCAAGAAAGAATACTTGCCTGAGATCTCACGGTGACCAGAAGACCAGAAGACCTGCTGACCAGACCTCAATGATTATGTACCTAGATCCCATGCCTGGCTGACCAGGTCCCACTTACCAGGTCTCCACAGACCAGGATCTCACAGACCAGACCCTCACAGACCAGACTCTCACTGACCAGATCCCCACTGACCACGCCCTTACTGATCAGTCTCCCACCCAACCAGTCCTCATCAAACAGGCCCCAGATGACCAGGCCCTCCCTGTCCAAACCACTCCTGCCCCGCTCCCTACTGGCCAAGGCCCCAAAGACCAGGCCCTGGCTGACCAGTCCCCACTGACCACTTCCCTGCTTACCGGATATTCAAAGACCAGACTCCTACAGGTCAGGACCCCACAGGCCAGAGCCCCACTGCCCAGGCCCTGACGATAGGTCCTCAATGACAGACCCCCAAAGACCAGGTCCCCAGAGACCAGATTTCCTGCTTCCCAGCAGGGAATGGAAAAAGCCCAGGAGAAAGGCAGATGGACTCACCTCTGGGAAGTCAACTTTACCTTGACTAACCCTCGCATTATGCCCATGGGGAAATCAAGGCCAGTGAGAAAACATAGTGGCCTCAGGGTCCCTGCTAGACAGGACTCAGAGACCAGTTTGATGTATCCAAGCCAAGCGTTCCCTATGCCAGCTCCCACTGCCCCCAAATGTCCCCTTGGTTAACCGTCAGGACCATAAAGATATTGGAAGTCTCTGTCCAGATGGATGTGAGATGCAGAGTGTGTGTCATGTACTTGTCGATTGGGAATGGGTTTAACACCGAAACTCTCCTTAGTGCACAAGAGCACAGCTGAAATAGAAGAATCATGCTGCAGAAAAAAACGTGTACAGTGAAAGAGGAATCTTCCGTTGAACTGAAGTTGAGTTTGATTTTAACAAAAAAGATGGGAATCCAAAGGTAGAAATTCCCTTGCCAAACAGAGTTGCACTGAGAGAAACCAGAAGACCTGCTCTCAGTGGGGAAGGGATACATCTCTTCCCTGCGAGAGGCCAGGTTGCTGGCATTCTTACACATCCCTGAAGACCCAAGACCTGGGCTAAGGTCAGGGAGAACCTGCCACCGCCAGAGACTATGAGAGCAGGACCAGGAATGTGTCTTTCCTCCCAGGAGAATGAGCAGCATCTGCTTGGTGGTGGTTGTGGTGTTAGATACAAGGAGAATGCCAAAGAGAGGTCCACGGGCCCTCCAGCTGTGGTCCTTGGTGGGAATGCACAGCTGATTGGTGCAAATGAGAGGGTGGAGATGTAGCCTCTCATTACCAAAAACAAGAGTCACAATTGGAAGCTGCCAGGTGATCAGGTGTTGATGACATCACCCACCCATCTACAAGTTCTGCATCAGAATGATCAGGTTGAGACAAATCTTTGCTTTTTTTGCACCAACATTGTTTACTTGGTCTAAGTAAACATCTAAGAAGAGGAGGGTAGAACGAGGCCACCCTGTAGAAGGTAACTCCAGCACAGAGCACCTGATTGTGCATGTGTATATAGGGGCACTGGATCTTTGTTTATTGTTTTCTGTAAGGCAGATCTATTGGTGATGAACTCACAATAGATCTGCCTTACAGAAAATAATAAAGTGAAACGAGGCCTCAATCAGTGAGATCAGTCCTCAATGATTATGTCACTTGGCAGCTTCCAACTGTGACTTTTGTCTGTCCAGGAAACTTTTTATCTCCTCTTTATTTCTGAATAACAGCTTTGCCAGGCGACGTATCCTTGAATGACGATTATTTTTATCTCGTATTTTGGATATATCATGCCACTATCTCTTGGCCTGTAAGGTTTGTGCTGAGAAATAGGCTGTTAGCCTTCTTAGAATTTTCCTATATACCCCATGACATTGATCTGAGCAATGATTCTTTAGATATGACCCCAAAAGCATGGGCAATGAAAGCAGAAATAGATAAATGTAATTACATTAAATTAAAAATATTTCAGGCAACAAATAAATCAATAGAGTGAAGAGACAATCTACAGAACTGGAGAAATTATTTGCAAACCATATATAAGTGGTTAATACCTAAATATGCAAGGAACTGAAGCTCAGTAGTGAAACGAAACAAATAAACAAACAAATGAACTGATAAAAATGAGCAAAGGACCTGAATAGATGTTTCTCAAAAGAAGACATGCAAATCACTTATAGGCATATGAAAACACGCTTGATATCATTAATCATCTAAGAAATGCAAATTAAAACCACAGTATGATATCACATCACATTTATTAGAATAAGTATTAATAAAAAGACAATGAGTAACAGCTGTTGATGAGCATGCAGAGAAAAGGGAACTCTTGTACACTGTAGGTAGAAATGTAAATTCGTACTGCTCTCTAAAAAATCATAAAAAGGTTCTTCGAAAAATTAAAAACAGAATGACCATATGATCCAAAGATGCCACTCTTGAGTATATATTTAAAGGGAGTGAAATCAGTTTGTTGAAGAGAGATCTGCACTCTGATTTTATTGTAACATTATTCACAATAGCCAAGATATGAAATCAATCTCAGTTTACATTGGTGGGTGCATGGATAAAGAAATAATGATGGATTGCACAATGAAACACTATCCCATCTTAAAAACAAGGAAATACTGCCATTTGCTACAACATGAACAAACTTAAGGGACATCATTTTAAATGAAATAAGTCCAAAGCAGAAAGATAGATACACATGCTCTCACTTATATGTGAAGTCTAAAAAAAGGCAAGCCCAGAGAAGTGAGAACCACAAATGTGGTTACCAGAGCCTGGGGGTTTTGGAGGTGAGGGAGACATTGGTCAAAGGATGAAAATTTCAGTTAGACAGGATGGATAAATTCAAGATATTCATTATCCAACGTGGCTCCCATAGTGACTAATAATGTGTTATATACCTAAATTTGCTATAAAATAAAATAGCATGTTTCAAGTGTTATCACCACACAAAAAGTAAGTATGTGTGAGGAAATGCACATATGAATTAACTTGATTTAGCCATTATATAATGTATACATATATAAAATACATAATATTTACGTGATGAATTTAAACCTATATAATTTTTATTTGTCAATTTAAAATAGGCAAATGAAAACAGTAAGTAGCATTAAGCATTCCTTGACCTAACGCTCTTTGGCAGATGAATCATTGAACTGCGTGCTCGTCCCAGGCCTTCGTATCTGGAAGACCTTGCTAACACCTATTTCAGGGCACAGCCTGTCCAGAGGAGTGAGAACAAACCAGGGACTTTAATGAGTCAAAAATTGTCTGAACTTGTTGGCTTTTGCAATGCTAAGCTGAGTACAAGATAGTACAGAACATAATTTGTACAAATTTATCTAATAAATTGAATACCCAAGATGACTCACAGTGAATAAACACATTACTCTTTTTATTTTTAGAGATATTTATAATACGTGCATATTTGTGATTACTTCTGCTAGCTTATCAGTACTACTTAAAGTATCTTTGTAAACCATATATCAGTTGAAAATGTTGTTATTGGCTGGGCGTGGTGGTCCAGCACTTTGGGAGGCCGAGGCGAGAGGATTGCCTGAGCCCGGGGGTTCAAGACCAGCCTGGGCAACTTGGTGAAACCTTGTCTTTACAATAAATCACAAAATCTAGCTGGGCATGGTGGCATGCATCTGTAGTTCCAGCTACTTGGAAGGCTGAGGTGGAAGGATCGCCTGAGCCCAGCAGGTAGAGGCTGCGGTGGCCATGAGCATGGCTACACTCCAGCCTGGGCGACAGAGTGAGACTTAAACTTAAAAAAAAAAAGAGATCAGCACAGTGGCTCGAGCCTATAATCCCAGCACTTTGGGGGACTGAGGCTAGTGGGCTGCCTGAACCCGCAGGTTCAAGACCAGCCTGGGCAACTTGGCAAGACCTCGCCTCTACAATAAATCAAAAAATTAGCTGGGCATGGTAGCACGCCTATAGTTCCAGCAACTTGAAAGGCTGAGGCGGAGGGATTGTCTGAACCCGGCAGGTCGATGCTGGGGTGGCCATGAGCATGCCACTGCACTCCAGCCTGGAGACAAGAGTGAGACTCCTACTCAAAAAAAATGTTTTTTCGATACAGTCTCATAAAATGCTATTAAACTGTGTTTTGAAACTTTACTACTAAACTTTCCTTTGGATTTTGCCTGCAGTTGCAGTTCGTAGTAGTGTAGACTTGCTAGACAGCTGAAGAACCAAGTATCAGCTGAATGACTTTGGCTAAGTCACGTAAGTTTTCTAAGTCTCAGTTTCATCTTGTATATAATGTGATTATGATCTTATACTATGATTAGAATAACTATAATAGTATTTATATCACGGGATTCAGAGAATAAAATTACATAATGCCTATAACTTGTTAGGCACCAGGTGCAGCACTTGAAAGAAATTCAGTTACTGAGTGATAGTTATTATTTTCCCTATAAATATTCTTTTTTTAAAAAAAATTTTATTTTGAAGATGTGGGGTACAATTCAGGGTTAAGGCACACAAATGTTCATTATGCAGGTAACCTTTGTTGATGAGGTGTGCCCTTCCCTCCCCTGGCAGTTTACCCCTACTGCCAATCCCTTTCTTATGGTATTACGATAGTTGTTCAAGGTCCACTTATGAATGAGAATATGTGACACAGCTCTTTCTGTGATAGATTACTAAGTATTATAGACTTGAAGTTCATCCAAGTTGCTGTGAAGTTCATAATTTTGTCCTTCTTTATGGCTGCAAAACATTCTGTCGTGTATATGTACCACATTTTTTTTTGAGTCGAAGTCTCACTCTGTCGCACAGGCTGGAGTACAGTGGCACACTCAAGCCCACTATAGCCTCAACCTGCTGGGCTTAGGTGATCCTTCCATCTCAGCCTTCCAAGTAGATTGAACTGTAGGCACATGTCACCACACCTGGCTAATTTTTTGATTTGTTGTGGAGATGAGATCTCACCAAGTTGCCCAGGCTGGTCTTGAACCCATAGGCTAAAGCAATCCTCTCACCTCAGCCTCCCTAAGTGTGTGCCACTTTTTAAAAATCTAGTTCTCTTTCGATGGGCGGCACAGTTTGTTCCATATTTTTGCTATTGTGAATAGTGCTGCAATAAACATGCGTGTGCAGGAATCTTTTTCATAGAGAGATCTGAATTCCTCTGGGTGTATTTCCAGTAGGAGGATTGCAGGGTCGTATGGGAGGTCAATTTTTAGATCTTTGAGGCACTGTCAAACTGTTTTCCACAGAGGTCATATTAGTTTACACTCCCACCAACAGCGTAGAAGTGTTCATTTTTCCCTGCATCCTCTCCAGCTTCTGTTATTTTTTGTTATTGATGGTGGCCATCCTGACTGGAGTTAAATGGTATCTCAGTGTGGTTTTGATTTGCATTTCTTTGATGACTAGTGAGGCTGAGCATTTTTTTTACGTATCTGTTGACTGCTAGTATGACTTCTTTTGAGAACTGTCTATTCATATCTTTTGCCCACTTGGTAATGAGACTGTTTTATGTTTTGTTTTTGAGGTTTTTTTTTTTTTTTTGGCACCTTTGAGTTCCTTGTAGATCCTAGATATTGGGCCTTGGTCAGATACACAGTTGGCAAATATTTTTTCCTAGTCTGTGGGCTGTCTTCCCACTCTCTTGATGGTTTCTTTGGCTTTGCAGAAGCTTATCAGTTTGATGAGGTCCCACTTGTCTATCTTATCTCTTATGGCATGGGCACTTGGGGTTTTGATCAGGAATTGGTTGCCAGTTCCAGTTTCCGTAAGCTGTCTCCTGCATTTTCTAAGATTCTTGTAGTTTGAGATTTTATGTTTAGGTCTTTGATCCATTTAGAGTTGACTTTTGTGTACGATGATAGGTAGGGGTCTTCTTGTAATCTTCTGCATGTGGTCACCATGTTTCCCCAGTACCATTTACTGAATAGGTTCTCCTCTCCCCTGTGGTTGGTGGTGGAGGCTTTTTCGAGTATTGCAGCTTTTCGAGTACTGCAGCTTTTCGAAGATTGCAGCTTTTCGAGTATTGCAGCTTTTCAAGTATTGCAGCTTTTCAAAGATTGCAGCTTTTCGAGTATTGCAGCTTTATAATAAACCTTAAAGCTTGGGAGCATGATTCCTCCCCCTTTGACTTTTCATCAAATAATATCTTAAACACATTTTTGAAGATATAAAATGCATCTTTAGCATTCAGTTCGTGGTTCTATTAATAGTTCAAACACAAGACCTTCATTCTTATATTTTTGCACATATTTATTGACTCACATTATTCCTTTAAATATTTCGTACATCAAATATCTTAGGAGACCAGGGTAGATGCAGACTGAGTGACTGTCTTATGGTCATTCTGTATTTACAAGTCCCATGCTTCTGTCACCCAATGGCTCTGTCACCCAAGATTCTTTAGTTCTCCATTTGCTCTGCAATGGAGAAACAAGCCATTAAAGAAGTGTCCTGTTCATTACAAAGCTCATTACTGTGTTATATAATAACATAAATCCTCTCTCCTTCCATGTTTAAGACATGTTATATGCAATATTAGACTTTCCTGGTATATTCATTCTAGTCTAGTCAGATCCAGCATGAAAATATTTTAACCTAGTGTTATCTTTATAACATATTGGTAAGAGTTAGACCTACATTTGCTTCCAACTAAACTCCCTTTGGGAGACATTTTGTAATAAAAATTTTCAGCAAGAAATCACAACATTTTAAAGCATATTACAAAAATATGTATTAAATAACTTCCCTTATATAAATGTATTTACACTACTGATATAATCATATTGCTCCTTTAAGTGATGACTTCTATAATGTGTTTGGACTATGAAGTCACATATTATTAAAGAAGTATGAACCATTTACATAGACATGCTTCAATGATTATTTTTATCAGCAGATTGCATAACCTTTTTGTCCATTTATAAAGTGTCTTTCTCTAATCCCTACGTTGTTCCATGAAGTTTATCAGTGACTTCTTGGATTCATCTCTCTTGATAAGGAATTTAAATTTAACGGTCGGTCTCTCACTCCAAACATGTTCAGAACAATATATTTCATTCATTAACGTACCTCTTTGTGCATCTATTAGATTTGCCTGGCTAAATTAAAAACCTACCTCAATCCATTTCTTCTGAGATGCTCAAAATGATGAAGTAATTTCTCAACCAGGCCGATTTCAGCCCATGGAGTCATCGAAACATGTCTATGTAAAAGATTCCCACTTCATAGTCCAGATACAAAATGGTTTCCAATTTGAACTGGGCCTTCAATCCTCCTATGTTTATGTTTTCCGAGTGAGATCTTTCTCAGTTTTCCAAAGATACAATTTCAGATCTCTCATTCTTCTCTAACTTCTAACCTCGTCGTTTTCACTTCATGCATAGCAGATGGTCTTTCTCTTTAATTGATAAAGAGGACATCGGATTAGAACTATCTCAACTTTTTAAAATCACAACCAGGTTCATCGCTATTCTTTGTATGTCTTCTTTCCTTCTCTGTGGCCATGTTATAAGGAAAGAAGTGAGCCCTTGTGTTCCAATCTGACTTCCCTGACATTGTGCCTCCCATCTCCTCTGTCTATTTTGGTGATTTGGTTCAATCAGTCATCAAACCCGCCACAATCACTCCTCCTTCTCATATCTCCAGATTCTTTCAATATTTTCTCTTGATTATTTAGGCATCATGATCATTTATGCTTTTTAAAATATATCTTATTTTTTGTTCTTACCTTCCTCTTCCATTTCACTTTATTCTACATCAAGGGTCACGATTCTCAAAATAATTGTTGACATTCTCTGATTTTCCAACTTTTGCTTTTCATCTCATCTTTGTCATCTCTCATTGGTCTTCTTCTCAGACTTCTTTTTCTTTCTCCATATCTTAAACACAGGCATTCATTGGAGTTCTAGCCTTGGTTCTTTTCTTTCTCTCCACGCTTGTAAACACAGTGTGATCTCCTCTCCCATGGTTTCAACAAAGATTTCAATAGAGATTATTCCTAAATTCTCATCCTAAGTAAAAAAATATACACTTTTTTCCAAGACGTCTCCGTTTGGAAGACCAAGAACACTTTTAGACTTGGTCTATCCAAAAGGTAATTTAATATCTGTTCAAGCAATGCTAATTCTTTCTTTGCTCCCAGGAAATGGTATCTCACCTCATCCAGTTACCCAGGGAAGAAAACTCTCTTCTTCCCTATAGCCATTTATTAATGTATTGTAATTTCCTCACCTATTTGTAGGTTTTTTGTGTTGCCCTTCTAAAGGTATTCACATTGAAGCTGCTTTTCCAACTGAAACCCTTAAATTTTTCTCCACTGACCCTTGAGATAAACTGACTCTTTTTTAGAGTTTACAGGATCCTGAAAGATGTGATTCAAGCAGTGGGGCAAGTTTCCTTTCTCATTGCCTTCTCTTTGTAATTTAAAATGAACTGTTTGTTTTTACCTTCTAAGGTGCACAATGTATTCTTCATCTTTGAAGCTTTAAAACTGTCCTTTTCTATTTCTATCAAAGGACGTATTACATTGCAGAATTGTCTGTTTTCTTGCCTATGGTCTTGGATAAGGAAATTTCCTGATTCAAGGGACTACTCAAAAAGTGTTTAACCTCACATCTTAGTTGCCCAGCTAACTTAGTGGATAGTAAATGGAACTCTTATCCTCATATCTCCAGCACTGAGTGGAACACTTGTCACATAGAACCTACCCAATGCACACTGATGTAATGAAATTCCATTTTTCCAGAACACCATATTCTTGAGTTTAAATGTACATGTTAGGTATTAAATAAATGGTTATTAAGTGGATGCCTATTGAAAGTTCTTTTTTTCTACTTCAAATGTGACTGAAACAGTTTACACTTTTTTTTCTTTTATTTGCTAGGAATATTATCCCCATTACAGGTTAAGACCACATAGTCTTCTTATCCACTTCAGAGTCTGCCAGAAGACTCATCTCTGTTTTATTCATTCTTTGTGACCACAGAGAAAGAAAAAAATACACCTTCTCATTTTAAAACCAAAATAATAAATGTCTTCTCTCTTCCAACATGAATTTTTTTTCTTAGCTAAATTCATTAGTTTTTGCTCATTCAGACTCTGCTTTTCAATTCATTCTTTTAATGCTCTTAAGCTATCTATATTTGAGTTCTATCCCTGATTTAGATGATTAGAAAATAAAGTACCTGGATCAACCTGAAGAAGGGCGAAGAGACAAGAGACCTTACACATTATAAGTTTTTCTCTACTGTATAGTACATTTTTAGCTGTATTGTGCATGCCTTTATACTTTCACGATGCACACCTTATCAGGTTTATCATAGCTGTTAAATCAGTTTTGGTGAGTGAGCGTCCAAGGAGTGTCCTTGCATCTAGACCAATCTCTGTTCCCAGCTTGCTTTGTGAAACTAGTTAACCTTTCAAATGAAAAAAAAAAGACCAATTCATTTTAAAAGTCCTTTTAAGACCCAAAGTCTAGGATTTCAATATTTTAATTATCTACAATAAGATTTTCCTTTTTATGAGTTAATTATTTACATTTGTAGGGCACCAATTGAGAAAGTGTTCATTACATACGCCTTACAGTAAAAGTAACTACCATAGTTTAATCAAAGATTATTTTGACAAACTTTTCTCATTGTTTACTAAATTTTGGGGGGATATAATGAGTGTTTTGGAAGATGATGCCCATGATGGTTTGTATGTGTGATAAGTTCATGTGGTATTTGGTGAACAATGGTATTTAATCAACACATTTAAAAGCACTGAACACTAAAATTTTTGTAGGCAACATATTGAAATTCTGAAATATTCAATCAATGATACAAATTCATATGAAACAAGCTGTTTTCCCACTAGCAATATAGCAATATGAGGGATTCTGAATTATTGCATTTGTTTTAGGTAGACATTTGCTTTGCAGTCCATTGCAGGGGTACACGCATGTAACCATGGAAAATACCTTCTTTCACTGACAGGGAAACAGAAATCATCAAGATGCTAGTTTACAGTTGGGAGCTTTAAGAAGTGGCAGGAGCATTCACATTCTGAGCAATCCCCAGGGTAACCATGGGTACATTGAATATACAGACATCCACAGAGTTGCTAGGTGTGTTTGGTGGAAAGTGAATCTTCATGTCGTTTCTATGGCAATCCTAAATAAATCCAGCTACTCTGAAATCAACACAGCAGCTGTACACACAAACACATATGCTCCCCAGAACCTGGAGAGGTTCAGCAGGTCTCAGGTGTTTGATTCTAGGCGTGCTCATTTGCAACAGCAGAGTAAGTTGTTGGGTAACATTTACTTCCTATGTCAACTCCTAAAGCTTCATTTTAGTTATAACTGTGTCCATGTCTAGTAAGGATTTTAAAGAGGAGAGTGATGAGGTTAATTTTTAAAGTAGAGACATTGGCTTGATAGTGTTTTCACTTACCAGTGTAAGAAAAGCAATCAAGAGTGAGGGGCGTTCTTTGGGGGAAAATGTAATCTGTTCGGCGCTTATTTTGTTCAACAGCAATAAAACTATTTTTACTTTATTAGTGCCTTTATAATCTTCACTTTCGTATATAATGACATTGTGCTAAATATATTATAACTATTATTTTATTTAGTTCCTAGAACAATCTGAAAAGTTAGATGATTATATTATGGTTCCCTCATTTCCCAGAGAAAGGAAGAGTGATTAAATCACTTATCCAGGTCACACAGCTAATAAGGAGGAAAGCCAAGATTTGAACTCAAGCAAAATTTTTTAAATTTTAAATGTTAAATGTTTTATTTTTTGAGTCAAGTCTCATTCTGTTACTGAGGATGGAGTACAGTGACACACTCAGATTGTTCACTGTAGCTTCGACTTCCCAGGCTCAAGCGATCCTTCTGCCTCAACTTCATGAGTAGGTGGGAACACAGGCACACCACCACACTCAGCTTTTAAAAATATATATATATTTTTCAGAGAACAGGTCACACTCTGTTACCCAGTCTTGTCTCTAACACTTGTGCTCGAGCAGTACACCTGCCTTGGCCTCCCTAAGTCCTGGGATTTGCGGGCATGAACACACTGAGCCTGACCTCAAGCAAACTTTTAGTAATTCGGATTGGAAAAAGCTTTCTCACGTGACTCACAAAAACTTAATGCCAGAAAAGAGAAGAGTGTACATTTGTTTACACAAAACTCAAAATAAGATTTGTTTGATAAAAACCAAAACTAGTAAAGTTTCAAGAAAACAATAAATTCTGAACAAATATTTGTAGCTCACATTAAAGGGTTAATTTATCTAATAATTAGCATGTACCTGAAAGTCAATAAGAAAAGGACCAAATATCCCATGGAATAATAGGCATTGGGTAAAATGAAGGGTTCACAGTAGAAGAAATAAAATTACCTCTTAAATGTTTAAAATTATGGAAAGCACTTGCCATAAGAGAAATGCAAATTAAAACTATAACTAAGAATTTTTCCATCTATCAGATTGGCAAATATCATAAAAAATGAAGTGTACATAAATTTCTCATTGCAGTAACACAAACATACTCAAAGCAGCCTAATTGTTATCACCACGGCACCGGTTGGGTATACTGCTGTAAAGACACAAATGGGATGATATATCGGATACTTTATAACCTCTAAGGATTTTCTATTGTCTCCTTGTTGGCCGTATGATTTCCTGCTGCCCTGACTTATAAGCAGGCCTTCATAGCCTATCTATTTCTTTCCTCAGAAGATGCATCCTCTCCCGTTTATTTATTTTTAATTTATTTATTTATAGTTATGATGGATACACACTAATTGTATATATTTTGGAGGGTACAGCTGATATTTTGGTACAAGCATGCAATATGTAATGACCAAATCGGGGTAATTGGGGTATTCATCACCTCAGTTATTTCCTTGTATTAAGAACATTCCAATTCCACTTTTTAAAGTTATTTTAAATATGCCATAAATCACTGCTGACTATAGTCACTCTGTTGTACTATCAAGAACTAGGTACTATTACTTTTATTTTACTGTATTTCTGTACCCATTAGGCGTCCCCTCTTTATTTCTCCCTCCTCAATGTCCTCTCCAGCCTCTTATTTAAAATCCCCTCCATGTGTGGAGAAGGTACACACACTAATTTGAAAGGTGGTGTACTTGCAACCCACCACTCAGGGTGAGCACTTGTCAAATAAGATGAAGACGTCTTTTTAGGACATGGCACCTGTTTTAAATCTTCAAATACTCCATTTTTATTTTTTTTTTCCTGAATACAAACTTTCAATCACTTTACATATTATATGGTGCTGTAGTTGTTTTTTTTTTTTCTTTTTGCTCCCAATTTAGATATGCAGGAAATGTTGATTTTATTTTCATGTTGTTCAGCAAACATTTACGGCATACTTGTGTATCTCATATACCAAAAATAATACTGAAGCATCTATCCTAATGATACAAAAATACAACAGGAACAGGGATAGGGCTGTCTGTGATATAATGGGGGTGATCCATGTTTGATATCGATTTTTCAGGTCAGCCTGGGCTTGAAAGCATCAGCTCAGCTCAATGGGTCAACCAGATGCACTCCAGAGTGGGTCAGCTCGATGGTCTGGCAAGCCTAGCTCCAGGAGTGTTGGCTCTAGTGGGCTGACAAGCCAAGCCCTGAGAGTGTTACAGCCCAGAAGTGTCTCAATTTCAGAGTCCTGCCTTCTGCTGACAGTTTTTCCAGCTCAGTTGGCCCTGTAAGCTGGCAAGCCAGCCTTCTAGGTGCATGGCTCTTCAGCTCTGACAATCTTCTGCAGCTCTTCAGGTCAGGGTTCTTATCTCGTGCCCAGGAGAAATGAGGGACACAGATGGCCAGAAAGTTGAGAAAGCAGGATTTATTGAGAGGACAGAAAAGTGGAAGGGGACCCAAAGAGGTTTCCAATTTGGAGCTGAAACCTGGTGCTTATGCAGCCCTAAGACCAAGCCAAGTGGCTAGCACACTGTGAGCTGATTGGTTGGCATGAGCTGTGCTGATTGGCCAGTACTAAGGACCAATCGGCAAGAGGGAGGGGCTTAATTGTGAGCTGATTGGTTGACACTTGGCAGCGAGCTGATTGGTTGTTTTTCTATCCTGGCAGTCAGTACTTAAGCTCTAACTTGAGAGGTTTGTAGAGCTTGTTTACCATCAGGTGTTTATCAGTCCAAGAGGCCAGCCTGAAGTTTGTTACCTGGGGACCCACCCTGTCTGTCTGCCGAGTTTTTCGCTAGCTATCTCCTCTCTCAATGTCGATGGCTAAAGGTGCCTAATTTGGCTTGGCAGGAGAGGGATAAACCACTAAAGTTTTCCAAGATAAGGCTGAATTTTGAGCAGGGGTAGGGAACAAAAAGCCAAGTGGACAGAAGGCAGAGGGGTTCGAGTTGACTTTCTAAAACACTTTCATATAAATTACTGAACAGGAAGTTTAAAGGTCTGAAAAATTTCTCATTGAAGTTCCCTAGATGGTGCCATAGAATAAATGATATCTACTTAGCTATTTTAGTCTTAGAAAGCATCAGCAGTAGAGCAAAATGAAACCTTTGTTCTTCTTCACTTAGGGCATAATACAATGTTTGTTGATTTTGTGTGTCTGTTCTTTAAAAAAAAACTGATGACAAAGATGAATGAGCTCTCTCACTGAAGCTACATGATCAATTTTATGAAGACAGAAACGTAATTACTGAAGATGGATTTTATCCAGGCCACCTGAGTTAATAACCAGTTTGAATTCTCTTACTCTGATAACAGGTGGAAGAAGACTGTTTACTGACCACAAATGGTCATGACCTTTACTATCTTCCACACTCAAAATACCACAGGAGGAAGTCATCTAAAATGCCATGACATTTAAATGAAGTGAGAAATAAGTGTATACAATTTATGAGGACAGAATAACACTTTTGTTAATCTGTCCTGGTTGTAGGTGCCACAACTTAAAATGCCTATTTAGTATTTCCAAAAAAATGTTAACTTTTTCTTAGAGTATTATTTCCTTTAAGTCCTTCTGTCCTGCATGAAAGTCTACTTCCTTTTGGTTTGTATGACATTTTATACCCATAGACCAAAAAAGAGGAGAATACCCAAGTTTTCACTTTGCAGTTATATATAGTGGTTACTTATACTTGGCTATAAAAATATATTCTCTAAAGGAATATTCAACCCATGGCTTATTCATAGCTGCGGCTTCATTTTCTATAGCTAAACCCAACATATCCAAGGCAAATATCCTCCGGGACTTGCTTTGACTCAACCTTTATTGCAACAAGAGAAATATAATTTAAAGTATCTCGAGCAATTAATAAGATAATTCACTCTCATTTACTTTACTAAACCACAGCAGACACAGAGAGAAGCTCTTTTTGAGGATGTAGGAGTCAGGAATTCAAATGCCTCTGGGACTCTCTTTCTTGGTCTTTGTTTCTACTGTTTTCTGCATTTAAGCTTTATCATTCAGCCTGGCATCTCCACGTGGCTAAGAATTGGACCATGGATAGAAAAAAGCCTAGCTTTCAGCTTTATTTAGACATATCCTAAGAAAGGGCATAGAGAAGCCCAGATTAGTTCGTATCTGTCCGAACATTCAATTAGAAAGCTGTGCTGGACCAGATGGGGAAAAGACATCTCCAAACAGAAGGAAATATTGTTGCCATGAGAAGCTAGAGTCCTGGGCAAACAAGACTGTCAACGGTCTGTATTCCTGTTCGTGCATCAAAATTGCATCTGCTCATACCCTAAATGTAATCCTTTATTTTTTAATTTTTATTCAGAAAAAATACCAGCTAGAGTAGGAGAGTTGCTTTAGAGCAGATGTATTATGGAGGGCAAAAAAGTACTGATTTGCTGTTGATTGAGGAACATGAATTACTCTACAAAGCATAGTAATGCACATTGGTGTAAATAAAACATCTTAGAAAACCATAAGTAACCATTATCTTAGTCTTTTGGTAGCTATTACCTCATGAAAACAAATACATTTAAAATTCAACAGGAAATAATAAAATCATTGGAGAATAGACTGATTGTAAAACAAAACTTATTATAAGTCATTTTTACAAAGTTCCTTTCTACAAAAAAAATCAGTCATATAAACAAATAAGATGCTTTATTTGCTGGTAACCATCAATTCAGTACCCACTCATTTATAACTGAGCAAACATTTGATGAATGTCTTATTAATAAGTTACTAAGTTAGAGGACAGCATATATGCCAAATCCCTAAAATGTAATTTCTGTCCTTGAGGAATCTATGTCATAGCCAGTATGTGATTTCTGTCCTTGAGGAATCTATGTCATAGCCAGTATGACATAGCCATAAAGAGATATATTTTTTTAAAGTAGACATTTTCGCCCACAAGCACATGTAGAGAAATGACTAACTGGGAGTCAGAAGAGAATGAACCACACGCTTCCAGCTAGAAGGACTGAGGCAGACTCTTATAGATGTAGACTATCATAATTTGTGATACATGGTAATTTGATTGTTATGTCTTCGTTTATATTTAATCCTAAATAAATTGTTCCCTAGAGCAGAAGTCAAGACGGAGGGGATAATTTTGACACCCAACCATCCTCGTGACTTCCCTTGCTTGCCTTTCTCTCTCTTTATCTTCCACTCTTGAAGAATTGTCATTTGTCTGGGAGGAATGAGGGTGGAAATATTTTTCTAGATATACTTGCCATATTTTCACTTTGTGAATTTCTTTAATTTGCAGGCTTCAGGCTCAGAAACACTTGGATGCACATATGCATTATCATTCATTAGCAAAATAATTATTTATTCATTTAATCAATAAATATGTAATAAACAAGTCAAAGTTCCTGCTGTCACGAAATTGCAATCTCCTAAAGGAGACTATAGTTTATAATCCTACAGGAATGACAAACCATTAACAAGGTAATACCAGACATAAATATAAACTGAGATAGTTAAAAGACCTCTGAAGAGAAAAAAATGAAGCAAAGGAATAGAGTAACGGAGGACAGAAAGACTCCAGGATGGAGCTGGTAAACACAGAGTTAGGTCTTCGCTAGATTCAGGGAGCACATATACAGGTTTGTTATTTGGGTATATTGCCTGATGGTGAGGTTTGGGCATTACTGAATTCATCACCCCACAGAGCACACAGTACCCAATTGGTAGTTTTTCCACTACTGCCCCCCTTCCATGCTCCCTTCTTTTGGAGTCCCCGGTGTTCATTGTTACCATTTTCATGTCTGCGCATACCCCATGTTTGGCTCACACTTATAAGTGAGAGTGTGCAGGATTTGATTTTATTTCTGCATTGATTCACTTAGAACAATGGCCTCCAGCTGCGTCCCTGTTGCTGCAAAGGCCATTATTTGTTTGTCTGTCTGTTTTATGGCTGCAAAGTATTCCGTGGTGTATAGGCACCACATTTTCTTTATCCAATACCCCACTGAGGGGCATCTAGGTTGGTTTCATGCCTTTACTATTGTGGATGGTGTTGTGATAAATATACGAGTACAAGTATATTCTTGGTGGAATGACACAGAGAATTCTTAATGATGAAACAGAAAAGAAAAACACTGTACCCTATTTGTGCAGTGTGCTATCTTAAGACACAATTCGACCTGCTGTGACTTATAAAAAATACATGTTTGGCATGGTCTTTATTATGACCACCAGGAGCTTACAACTTAAAAAGAGAAAATAGAGAAACAGAGCAGGTGCATTATGTCCTGTGAACACTACCTGGGAAGGAATTATCATAGTGCACGTGGTTATGCAGTTTTAAATCTGTGAAACAGAATTCATTATTTCATGTGTGTGTTTGTTAGCGAGTGAAATATTTATTTGATCAGTTACTCAAGCAAACATCCCTTCCAGTTAAACTCAATACTTCTGTTTTGCCAGAAGTCTTCTTGCTTATTGTTGAAGTCATACGAATGCAACCTAATTTCTCTTCCAGGATTTTTATATCAGAGAATCACTCAAAGGCTCCTGCCAGAAACCCAGAGCTCATTCTTGACATGCCCTTGCACTTACCCTTCTTATTCAGCTCATCACCAAAGTGCACTTGCTAATTTTTTAAAAATATTTTTATTTTTGTCTTCACAATTTTTTCTAGCTACTTCTTTTATGATCTGTTATGAAACGTAGTGCAAGGTCCTTAATGTTTTCTTTTGCTTCCACTGTTGCCCCTTTCAATCATTTCTTTGCAAGGAGGCTGATAGGAGCTTCACAAAGCTAAAATCTGTTCTTGCTTGTAGATTTCATCACTTCCCTTTACCCTTTGAATTGAGATCAAATTCTTTATTGTGGTCCACAAGCCTCTTAGTCTGACCCATTTGCTGCCCATACATTGCTTCTCTTACATCTGAGTTCCAACCACAATGGGTGCCTTCCAGATCCTAGAATATACAGCATACATCTTGCCACAGTACTTTGCCAGGCAGTGCAATCTATCAATAATAATCTATCTAGATTATTTTTTACCCATCTCTGTGATTCATGTCTGCTATACATTGCATACCTCTAATGCCTGCCTGTCTTTCTTATCTCAGATTATTTCATTTGCTGGGGAAATCTTCCTTGACTGCTCAAGGGTTGCTGTGTACCTGTGCCTTTTCCTCTAAGCTTTATTATGCTTACAAGTTTATTTGTGTCTCTTGTGATTATTTTATTGATATATGTTAGAAGGTAAGATCTAACAAGAATCGGGGCTAGTTTTGGTTTGTTAGCATAGTTTAGTGCCTCTAATACTGTTTGTTTGTTGAATGAATAAAATGATGTTTGTAATCTTTAAGGCTCTGTTCAACTTTGTCATCCCTTCATTAAAAAGGTCTAGCACTTAATATACAAAATAGTAAAATTTTCAAAATGGAACACTAAGTTAACATGATTGAGAGATATAACTATATCTGAAAAGGAAAAATGATAACCTTTCTGCACTATGCTCTTCTAATGAAGAAGATGTTTTATTTTCTCCCACTTCTTTTCATTTACTTTGCGGAAAACTTAGTAAGATGTCAAATCAGTTTATCAGGTTATGTTTTACTTCAAACACATGATAGACTGAATCTAAATAAGTGTTTCTGAATGACTGGCCTCAAGTAGTCATGCCTTTTTTGTTTTATTTTGTTTTCCATTTTACCTGTAGAAACAAAGGATATCTGTGTTGTTGCCAAAGATGTGTCATTTATCTTTAAACATCTCAAAAGTTGAAAAAGATTCTAGAAATGCTACATATTTATGTGATTCAACCCAATAGAATGAATTCCAGGGACTCCAGCTATCTTCAACTCCAAGATTTCTGTCTGCAACTGGTTATTTTCCCTAGTTGCACAGTCACTGTGTTTATACACTTTTCATCTATGACTTCAAGGCCTTAGCAAAAGCCCTAAATAGAAAGAACCAAGTGTAGAGAGACTCTATGCCTCCCAAGGGCATGTTGACCCATTAATCTATTGTTATTTAAACAATGCAGAACTCATTTTGATTGCTTTTCCAGTTATACCTTCTAAAGACTCATAAGCGTCATAGAATAAAAGACTTAGTATTTCTTCTCTACCACAATAAGTACTGGAGACATTTTTTTTTCTGGAAATATCCTAAAACAAACACAAAGAAGTGACTTTTGGTTACCTTTTTAAAAAACATGCTAACTAAATAAGTACAGAGGTTGCTGATTCCAGGAGAATACTACTAGTCAAATTTAATGTTTTTATTTAATTTATATACCTATTTATATCTCTCTTGATTTCACAAATAATTTTGAGATGTTCCTTTCTGTTCAAGTTATCTACTGCTGCTGAAAAAAAAAAAATCCCAAAATCTAGTGACATCGAACAACCACAAACTTTTGTTTTGCTCCTGAATCTGAAGTTTGCATAGCAGAAAATGGCTTGTTTTGGCTCTGTGTGGCATTGATGTTGGGGTGTGCATGACATGGTTGTTTCATGGGTTCTTGATTCACCATGAGAAAAAATTCAAGAGTGAGTCACAGAAAGAATCAAAATATACTTTATGACAGACTAGAAAGCATATTCAAGGGTGTCTTAAGGAAAAAGACACACACTTGCCTTTAGCAAGAAGATTTATAGAAGTCCATACCAATGATTAAGCAAATTATTCTGTAAGCTAGGAGCAGAGGGCTACAGGTATTTGCTCATGGATTTTGATCACTGTCTCACAAGGACTTTAAGTTTGTGTCACAAGGTCACAAGGACTCTCTAAATAATGGAAAGTTACTGCCACACTAGATCTGGTCTTTTCTTAGAACATCATGCATCTGCACTTTGGATAATTCCTCATTGTTTCTGTGATTTACTGCACTGGTAGTTCCACATTTCAACCTGCAAGGAGGTTAGGTCTGATATGGCTGGTCCATTGGATGAAGGTTGTATACTGATAAGAAAGGTACCTGAATGCTTCACCACCCTGTTCCCTAATTATCTAAATTAGACTTGCCTAAGAAAACTTGCCTATCTACATCTAAGTTATGTGCTAACTATGCCTGCCTCAGTATCAGCTAGGATGGCTTGACTGGAAACTGGAATGTCTACTAAGAAGACTTACTCAACTGACTGGAAACTTGTACTGGCTGCTGATTTGAAAACCAGTCAAAGATGTAGGGTGGGAATGAGGGCTCGATTCTTTTTCCCGACAGGCTCTGCTTAGGTTTCCTCACAATAGGACAGCTGAGATCCAAATAAGCATCTTAAGAGATCATGCCAAATGTCCGTGGCAACTTTATGAGTGCTATCAAATGTTCCATAAGTCTTTTCTGTTATATGCTGTTGAGTAGTAATTAAGTCTCACCCAGTAGTATTTAAGTCTCACCCAGGTTTCAAGGAGTGGTGACAGATCTCATCATTTTATGGGAATAGTATCAATATCAAATTTCAGGGAGACATATGGATGATTAGGGTTGTTGTGGCTACTTTTGGAATATATACACTTTGCTCTTTGACTACAACTATTTGCATCTTTCCTGCATGCAAAATATAGTCATCTTGCTGTCAAAAGTTTCAAACTTACCTTATAATGTCATCAGCTAAAAGTCCAAGGTTTAATCTGAGAACTCAGTTTTAGTTACTGATGAATATTCTCTTTGAATAGCATTCTTCTCATTCAAAAGACTACAATCTAAACAGATAAGATATTTGCATACCATCCATTCTTTATACAGCAGTGCAAGAAGAATTGAACAATTTATATAGACATGTCCATTAGAATGAAGAAAAATGAAAGACATAAGCAGACTTTGGTCCAAAATAATTCTAAAATCCTGCTGGGTCTATATTGCTACTTTCTTGAAGATGGTTCAGTCTTATTTCCTGGAAATTTTTCTGTATGACCCTTGACTCTGCCTTCTGGATTCTTGTTGCTGTCTTGGTTATCCTTTTCCATACAAAATAGGTCTTCTTGGAAGCTGAGTGACTTTCTCACAATACTTCATGCTCATAAAATTTTGGGGTTCAGTGACATCATATTATTCTGTACTCTATCTCTGTTCCTTTCAGTCCAAATTGAAATAATTATTTAAAATCTTGCATTCTTTCCCTCAACTTATAATTCACTCTATCAGAAATCCACAATTTTTAAAAATATATTTGGTTCCCTGTTTAATTGCTTTTTACAGCATTCTTCTCTCTATATATTTTTAGACCCACAAATCTTTTCTATATCTTGAGTTCCCAGTGAAATTGCAGCATGACAACAGACTTAAAATTATTAAAGCCTCATTATTGAATAGAGATAATCTATGAGGCATATTGGAGATTGTTAGAGGAGCTTTTGTATGTCTGAAACTTTCTACTGAGGCATACCTTAGAAATTTCTGATGTTTTAACAAAAGGATCTTATAGTCCAGTCCTGGATTTGATATTTTCTCTGAAAGCACTTCTTAATTTAAAAATCAATTGTCATGAAGCAGCTGAGAATAATAGTTATTTCTGAACTCAGAAACTTCCTGGTCCTCCAAATTAACAATTTATTATTTAGTTAATCTCTATCCTCTTGCATTTTAATCATAGGTAGCAAGATGAAGTTAGATGTCACTTATAATATTTTGCAATGCTAGAAATTCTCTTTAAGAGATCATTGAGTTGACTGGGTAGATTTTCTTCTTTCTACCTTACTGTCGAAATAGCATTGCCAAACTTTCTGCCTTCACGTAACCAGGTATCCTTTCCTGTAGGTACTAATAACATTTTCCTTGCTTTTCTTTACTATCTCACCATCAACCTCCTCCAGTCTCCCTAGGCTTTCGTTAACATTCTCTTCAAAGATTTAGGCTTTTTTTAACTTTTTTTTAATTTTAAAAATGTGGGGTACAATTCAGGGTTAGGTGTACAAATGTTGATTACGCAGGTACTCTTGTCGATGAGGGGTGCCTCTCCCTCTCCTGGCAGTTTCCCATGACTACCAATCCCTTTCTTATAGTATTATGATGATTATTCAAGGTCCGCTTATGAGTGAGAACATGTGATACTCAGTTTTTTGTTTCTGCAAGAGACCACTCAGTTTTATAGACTCTAAGTTCATCCAAGTTGCTATGGAGTTCATAATTTTGTCCTTCTTATGACTGTGTAATATTCCATTGTGTATATGTACCTCACTTTTTTTTAGACTTTTCTCAGTCTCTTCAGAGTTTTCCCAGCTTCTGTGAATCTACTAATCTCAAAGTCAAGACACAAGTTTGTGTTTTGTTTTGATTTTGCTTCTTTATTTTGACACTTTTGTTTGTTCTTATAAAATTTGCCTTATTTTTAGGTGCATTTCCATAATTTATTAATGTTCATGTAGGCTAGAATCATAGTCAAGTCCAATAAGTTCAGATAGGCTCTACTCCAGGCCAAAGCATCAACTTTTTCCTTGACTGAACACTTTGGTTTGGATTGGGCTGTTCTCTTCTTTTCCCCTGCTTGATGATCAGTGCCTCAAACTTCATTGCTTCTCAGAAGTAAGTTCTACTATCCAGGCACCAAACTAGAATTGTCTTATCCAGTTCACTCCGGTTTCAACTACTCTATCAAAAACTCATCTTGACTTAGAGTCTATAGTACTGAATGGTCTATCACAGAAACAAAGAACCGAGTACCACATGTTCTCACTCATAAGCTGACCTTGTACAATTATCATAACACTATAAGAAAGGGATTGGCAATAGCTAGAAACTGCTGGGGGTGGGGGTGGGGACGGGATTGGCAGTAGTGGGAAACTGCAAGGGGTGAGGGGACACACCTCATCAACAAAGGTCCCTGCATAATGAACATTTGTATACCTAACCCTGAATTGTACCCCACATCTCCAAAATACAAAATTTTAAAACAACAACAGCAAAACTCTTCTTTAGATTTTACTAACATGCCAGGCACTGGAGATACATGGGTGTATCAAGCAAATTATAAGCCTCAATCTGTGAGCCCAAGAAGACAAATAGTATGCTGTGCTTTAATAAGATTTATTCAAATTAATGTATGAATTTACTAAAAGTAAAAATAATAAACTCATTACACATTAACATCAATAATATGGTTTATGAAAAATAACTGTATTTCACTAAACAAAAATATAGTGAGAAAGGGGACCCTGATTATATTTTTATAAAATAAACACTTTATTTTGGAACAGTTTTAGATTTACAGAAAAATAGAGAAGAAAATACAGAGAATTTCAATATATTCTTTATGTAATTTCTCTTGGTATTCATCATTTGCATTAGTGTGGCACTTTATTTTACAATTCATGAAATGACATTAATACATTATTACTAACTACATTTCACACTTTATTTAGATTTCCTTAGTTTTTACCTATGTCTTTTCCTATTCTAGGAGCTCATACAGGGTATATATTAAGTTTAGTCATGACATCTCCTTAGTTTCCTTCAGGCTTAAACCTGTTTCTCAGACTTTCCTTGTTTTGGACGACTTTGAGAATTTTGGGGAATACTGGTCATGTATTTTGTGGTATGTCCTTTCGTTCAAATTTTTGTTTTTTTTCCCCATGACCTGTAAATCATTCTTTTCTTCCCATACTATACTTTGTGTAAGAAAGTCATTAGACACAATCTACTCTTTAGAAGTGGAAAGTCACTCAAAAGGTAAGATAAAGTATAAAGTATCTACATAAATTATCTGCAATATTCTGCATGGATGAATTTTCTCTTCCATTTATTTACTTATATTGTCATTTACTTATATTAATATTGACTCATGAAGATTTGTTTTAGACATTGGATTTTAACCTAATACTACTTTTGTTTGTTTGTTTTTATCTTCCCATATTCCAGCTTTAGCTAGTGGGAGCTCTTTCCACTAGTTTCTGTGTTGCTCTGACTTTCTCCCATCACTGTGGGTTTTTGTTTTATTTTGCTGTTGAAGACTTTCTAACATGGTGGAACTACAGGATACTCCATGGTCATTTTGTATATTTCCTGCTCTGGTACTAAAATTAGTCATTCCAAAGGCTGATTGTAGAAACTGGAAAATGGTATTAGAAACCAAGATCTAGTGCTAGTTGTGTTTGTTGCCGAAAGAGTGTGATTCTTTCTAGGTTCTCTAAGCTGATATAGCAAAGAATTGTATGAGTGCATATTAACAAGTGTATATTCACATATCTATGTTTTTATATGTAATAACATTTTCCTATACATTAGCTAAATATGTTTTCATACCCATGTCTCCAACTTATCAATTCTAGCCTCTCTGCTTCATGTTTTTGCATGTCTATTGAATGTCTGGCTTCATAGAAGAAAGCTGGATTCCCAAACCTGTTTTACATTCAATTCACTGAGTTAATCATACACCCCTTGAAGCATCTGAAAAACTCTACTCAATACCTGCAAAATATGAGAACATATAAGCCCGAGAATTTGAGAACAGCCTGGGAAACACAGTGAGACTCTATCTCTAAAACCATTTTTTTAAAAAACAGTGCATAGGAATGCACGCCTGTAGTCCCAGTTACCCAGCAGGTTGAGGAGGAAGAAATGTTTGAGGCCAGGAGTATAAGACCACAGTGTTTTCACCATGCCACTGTACTCCAGTTTGGGCAAGAGAATAAAACTTCAACTAAAAAATAAATAAATACATGAACATAAATTTCAAATATTCTTTTTTTTTTTGAGTTTGAGTCTCCCTCTGTCGCCCAGACTGGAGTGCAGTGGCCGCTCCCGGCCACCACGGCCTCGACCTGTTGGACTCTGGCGATCCTTCTGCCTCAGTCTTCCAAGTAGCTGGGACTAACAGGCGTGCGCTACCATGCCCAGCTAATTTTTTATTTTTTGTAGAGATGAGGTCTCGCCAAGTTGCCCAGGCCGGTCTCGAACCCGCGGGCTTAGGCAATCCACTCACCTCAGCCTCCCCAAGCGAGGGATTACAGGCTGAGTCACCGAGCCCGGCCAAAAATTCTTAACAAATTATACATACATCTGTATGTTATATATGTATCATATAGACATATATATGTATATAAGCACTGGCCAAACACATTGAAAGCAGGTAGTATAAAGTATTCTAACTTTGTTGTGTTTTCAGTATATACATATACATATATTTATACATACACGTGTGTGTGTATAACTCACCTGATGGGTGACCATGAGGAAATTATTTGAAAAATGAAAACAATAAAAACTTTCCCCAAATGGAAAGGACATTTTTTTCTCAAACTGATAAAGGGTGTCTATGAAGATTATAGCTAACATTATATTTAATGATGACTAAGACTGACTGTTTTCTCCATCACTAGGAACAAGGCAGGGATGTCCACTCAAGCCAGTTTATGTCAACAATAGTTTGTTCAACCATATGTATTTGTTTACATACAGCATGACCATGTATATAGAAAATTATACATCATCTATAAAAACATTACTGACATTGATAAGTGAATTTAGACAAAGTATAGTATCAACATCCAAAAGCTAATCATAATTCTATATATTGGAAACAAGCATTTGCAAATTAAATTTTTTAAATAGCCCACAGAATGTGAAAACATATTTTCCAACCGCATGTCTGACAAAGGCCTAGCATCCAGTATCTACAAGGAGCTCGAGCGTGCCAAAAGAAAAAAACAAGCAGCCCCATGGAAAATATGGGCAAAAGACAAGAATAGACACTTCTCAAAAGAAGAAACAAAGGCATGCAGCAGACACATGAAAAAGTGCTCAGTCTCAGTAATCCTCAGAGAAATGTAAGTCAAAACCACATTGAGATACCACCTAACCCCCAGTAAGAACGGTCATCATTAATAAAACAAACTCCAAGCCGGACTCGGTGGCTCAGCTTGTAATCCCACGCTTTTGGGAGGCTGAGGTGAGTGAATTGCCTGAGCCCGCGGGTTCGAGACCCGCCTGGGCAGCGAGACCTCATCTCTACAATAAATCAAAAAATCAGCTGGGCGTAGTAGCGCATGCCTGTAATTCCGGCTACTTGGAAGGCTGAGGCGGAAAGATTGCCGGAGCCCAGCAGGTCGAGGCTGCAGTGGCTGGAAGCGGCCACTGCACTCCAGTCTGGGCAACAGAGTGAGACTCCAACTCAAAAAAAATTAAATAAAAATTAAAAAATAAAAAATAAAACAAACTCCAACACAGGCTGGCAAGGATGCAGGGAAAAGGGAACACTTCTACATTGCTGGTGGGAATGCAAACTGGTGCAACATCTATGGAAAACAGAGTGGCGAGTTCTAAATGAACTAGAAATTGACCCTCCATATGATCCAGCAATCTCCTTACTGGGAATATACCTGAAGGAATTCAAATCATTCTTCCAAAAAGATAGCTGCACAGGTATGTCTGTTGCAGCTCTATTCACAATAGCAAAACTATGGAAACAATGTTGTTTATTGAAGCTGGACCAGATTTTTAAAATGTGGTACATATACACAATGGAATATTATGCAGCCATAAAGAAGGATAAACATATGGTCTTCACAGCAACTTGGATGAATTTAGAGTCTCTCATACTCAGTGATCTATCACAGAAACAAAGAACAGAGTACCACATGTTTTCACCCATAAGCGAACCCTCAACATTTGCCATAATACTATAAGAAAGAGATTGGCAGTAACAGGATACTTCTGGGTGGGGGTGGGGATACAACATCTCAAGCCAGGCAAAACGGGACAAAGAGCAGTCCAAACTTTACCTGTATGATGTCCATTTGTATACTTAATCCTGAATTTTACACTGCTTATTTAAAATAAAAGATACACTTTTTTTTTTAAAGATCCTGAATATTCATGGTTAGTAGGTCACTTTCTTGTTCACTCTTGCTTCCACCAGTAAAATTTTTTCTTTATCAAGACTTGGTTATATTTATTTCCTGGTCTATTTATGATAGTTATTTTTGTTCCGTCATTATACAACTAAATCTTATACATAGAATCTATTTTTTTTTTTTTTTTTTTTACAGAACTTAAACACAGCGGCATTTATTGCTAGCAAGGGCAAGTCTTACACACTGATGGGTTTTAACATAAACACATAAAAAGGGAGGTACCCCCAGCCTCCGCAGGTTCTTTGTTCTCTCCAATGCATGCTTCATTTCTACTGCAGGCCTGGCCAACACTGTTCTCTGCAGAAGCTAAAGTTCCTCCACGCTGGAAGTTCCTTATCAGCTGGAAGCGAAGAGTAGGAAAGACTCTGGAACACCACCTATGTGAGCTCCAGCCATTTTCTCGGCTTCAGGGAAAACAGGAAAAAAGTCCCAATAGGCAAAATGTTTTCTCTAAAAAGCTGGACGGAAGTATGCAACATTCCTTTGCTTAAGAAGCAAAACAAAATGAACCAGTCTTGCGAACTGACACCCAACGCTGTGCAAGTGACAGGGATTCTACATTGGGAGTGGTGGGCACACAAGTTCAACTTGGCACCTCTGCTCAGAGGTGTGGGGGGCCATGGAGCCCAAGCCCGTCAGAGAGGAGGGCCCCTCCCCAGCTGCCTTGGGCTGGTCTCTGGGTCTCCAGGGCCAGGCCTCCGGGAGGCATCAGTCCTCAGTCACAGGCCGGGGGATGAGCTGCAGCTGGAAGTTCTCATTCTGGAAGATGCTGCTGAAAGCTGGGCCGCTCTGGGAGCCACTGAATGGCCTGTAGCTCTCGCCGCTGCGGTTCTGGGAAAGTTCTGTGAGGAGAGCCAGCCTGGAACTTCCTCGGTAGAGACGGCAAAGCTGATCAAATGCCTGGATTTGCTGAGGGTCCAGAACAGGTTCTGACGTTGCCTTCTTAGCTGTAGGATCTCCTTTGAGTTGATGGTATGACGGAGACATTTTTACCTGTGATGGAGTTATCCTTCCCTTTTTAATTTCAGATGAATTTTCACTTAGTTTTCCTACTTTGCTACTTGAGCTGCACTTGTAACATGTCCATCTTGTTTGGCCCTTAATTTCTGTGGTGCATTCTTTGTTTTGTAGACAGAATGAGTGATACAAATGGCCACAACTAAAGACAATGATTTCATCAGCCATTTCCTGGCGTCTCTTGTACTGCTGCAAACATATAGAGCAGTAATCCTGTTTAGGATTCAGTCCTCTAGTGACTGAAGCTCTCAGGTTACACAATGACCAGTGGAGATCTTGGTTTAGAAGACTAGTTGTAGTTTCCAGCAGGGTTTGTTCATAGTTAAAGGTATCTAACATTCCCAGAATAAGTCCCTGGATTTCTCCAAGCTTTCCTCTTCCATAAACTGGATCCTGTAAGATTCTTTGCAAGATTGATGGAAGGGCAATAAATGCTGCCATGCTGTTTAGAACTTGCATAGTCAAAGATTTCAGAGCTTCAGAGTGTAGAGGAGGTACAGCCGAACCGGAGAGCTTCTGAGGGGCCATCATTGCCTCCAATAATGGAAACCAGAGTGCCTCTCGTTGCTGCTGGTTCAAATTATGTGAATTTCTCTGGCAAAGAGCAATTGTCTCTACCATAGTATTTTCAACATGCTTCAATGAAGGATTCTCTTTGGCATTTTCACCTTGATGCGTTACCTCTTGAAGTTTGCTTTGTAGTCTCTCTAACATTATTAAGAAGGCACCATGAATATCTCCTTTCTTTTCCAATAGATAAGCAGTGACTTCATGAAGCTGATATGTCTGAGTAATCTGAATAGTTTCTTCCAGACGGTAGCACTCGAGAACTTGCAGTGTCTCTATAAGTTGGTCTGGGTTGAACTGACACAACAGCTCAATGAACTGCTCTGTGATACAGGGGGATATTTGTAGCATTTCTTGGTTTACATGAATACCTTCCCTTGGGTCAAGAAGACTCCTCAAAAATTTGAAAAGCATAACCTGGTTCTGAAGTTTTTTAATAACTGCTTCAATCTGTCCAGAAAAATGGGTAGCAACCAGCTCTGCAGCTTTACATGGCTTCAGAGATACAAGTTCCTCAATATGATCCATTGCTTTCTGCCATACTGACTGCTTCTCCTCTGCACTGTGTCCAGGAATGGATAAGATATTGTGAATGTAATTAAAGACTTCCTCTTCTCTCAGTGGGTCACATAAGTAGCAATCAATAATTTTGTCATACTGGTGTTCTCGTTCATACATAAATTCACAAATTTGATAGAACTCAGCTTTTTCTGCCATGCAGATGAGCTGACTCTCTTCAAATTGAACTATGCCTCCAGCCTGCAGCAATTCCAAAAGGACCTGTTGTCTTTCAGAGTGTCGGGAGTCATCGTCAGGACTACAGAGGAATTCAAGAACCTGATCAAAAAGTGTTCTGTTTACAAACAAAGTATTGTCAGGTTTTGCAAGCTGCCGAGCAAGGAATGTAAAGAGACACCCCACTTGTGAGGGGGTAAAATCTGAATTCTCCACCATAACTTTCAACAAAATATCCACAATTCGCTGTTGATATTCCACAGCTTGCTTGTCATTTTTAAAATCTTCAAAGGTCAGTGCCAATACATTTAGAAATTCTCTTGTGTCAAAATGTAGCAAAGTCTGTACATAAGGATAGATTTCTTCCTCAGGGGAAGCTTCTGCTGAATGTAGGCGAATTAGAAATTCAAAAACCTGGTTTTTAACCAAGGGAACAAGATCTTCAGGGATGTCACCAAGGGGATAGGCACGACCTGCTAGACTACAGCTAATATATACAAGAAGCTTATTGCCCATAACAACTTGTTCATCTGTTAGTGTTTTTCCAGCATTCAGAGGAGGAGCAATGACTCTGAAAAGTTTCTCCATTGGACTAATAAATTCATTCATACCTCTGTTGTAGACATAGATCATAGCATCATATAAACGATTTTCCCAACACATGAGAACTACCTGCTGAATATCTAGGCTGGTGATATCCATATGGACAATAAGATCTTCTACATTTTCCATTAATTTTTTATCTTGGAAATGAACAAGCAAGTCTTTCATTACCTGGGGTGTAATTCCCACCAATTTATCACTTAAAATATATGGTTCAAGGCACTCCAAAAACACTCCTTTGGCCACTGAATTCTCACTTAATTTGTCATACATCTGGCTAAATAAAAGATCCTTTCTCTGCAGCAGAAGGCAGTAATCAACTATGACAGGCACCATATCCTCTTTGTAGATGACATGATTGTCCACACAGAACATCCCAAGGAATCTACAGAAAATCTCCTGAAAGTGCTGCTCCATCACTTGGATTTTTCCTTGGTCTGGGCACTTTTTCAGAGCTCGATCTGCATAATGGAATAGGATTTCTATCATCCGGTCTGCAACAACAGCCTTTCTTTTACTGGCATCCCCTGATAATCCCACTACTGCTTTTGCTTTGCCTTCATGGAAAGACCATGCAAGAGCCAAAGCTTCTGTGAGACAATCTTGTTTCAGGAGATGATCCACTCTTTCTCTCCAGTTCCTTAGCATCATCACATAAACAGATTTTGTGCCCAAATAAAAGATCTGTCCACCATAGCTACTGATGGATTGATAACAGGCCTTCTCTCCAACCAAAGCCAGTGCCTGGCTAACATTTCCTCCAGTGGCCAGCGATTTGAAATGGCTGCTGTTATAGACCAACTGAACTTCTGAGATTTCCACTGTTTCCAACTCCTCTTGCGTTTGCCGATAAATCACATGCAACTTCTCTACGCTGTCTAAGAGCACAACTGTGCGTGAGTTTATCCAAGTAAAGTTGATGAGGTCATAGTATAGGTGAAGATGCTTTTGCTTAGTAACATGTATTGCTCCAGATTCATCTCTCTTTACCAAAAGAAAATGAACAACATCTCCTCTGCAAAAGGCAAGCATGGGATTCACATAATTATGCACTGCCACAAAATGCCAGGCCAGCAATGGAACACTAGAAGGATCCATCCGACCATAGGGAAAAGTCATCCATACTTTCAAGGATGGTTTCAATCCAATGACCAGTATCTTTGTTAAGGATGTCATGGCCAATAATGAAAACTGTGTGATCGGATGATCTTTCAATTCAGGCTTAGAATGTAGAGGCTCAATACAGCAAACTTCACCCTTGGAACCACTGAATAAACATCTAGATTCACATGTTCTCACTCCCATCACTCTCTTAAATGTCAATTCAAACACAGAGCCTCCACTGTCATTGCAAATTGCAAGAGTTGGATCATCTGTAAACTTGATATGCAATATTGCTGTTCCTGGAGGATGAGCATCTGTTATTGATCTTAGAAGTTTTCCACTAGCCAAATCCCACATGGTGATCTGTCCTTTAGCAAAGCCACAAAGAAGTCTTGAGCAGTCATTGTTGATACTGAGGGCAGAGATGGCTCCATACTGACCTCCAACACTAGTGCTACCCAGACAGAGTCGCAAAGCTTGATTCTGATCAAATATTAAAGCCAATCCATGAGATGTACCCACTGCTATCAGACTGGACACTGCAATTGCTGTAGGCAAGCCAGCATCCACTTTGTCAGCTGCAGACACTATCTGGGCAGAAATTCCCTTCAAAAGTGAATGTCGCATAACTGATCCATGGAGAGAAAAAGAATCAGGTAATTTCTTCTTCCTTTTTAAGTTAGTCCTGTCACCACTGTCGGAGCTTGCCACAGATGACGTATCATAAGAGTGGGAATCAATAGTATCAATGTTTAACAATGTAGGATCCTCGAGAACAAAAGACTCATCTTCATCATCAGTCTCATTTACTATGCTTTCCAGTGTTGGAGGAGTATCAACCTGAGGAATATCAAACTCCTTGTCATCAATCAGATCATTTTTGAACTCCAGTTCCTTATCCAGATCTATATAAGAAAATTTTGAAAGTGAAGCTTCTAAATTGAAAGACTTATTCAGTTCTTCTTCAGTAGTCTTGGCACAAAGGCTCTGTTCCACATTTTCATGGACTGGTTCATTTTCCATATTTACTTTTAATAACAGTATTCAGTCAGAGCAAGTGTGTGTTTGTTTGTTCGTTTGGCCTTAGATCACCAGGACCTGAATGATAATCTCTGAGCTTACAGCCATTCCGGCCCAGGACCCCCCATAGAATCTATTAGACATGCATTCAAAAAATAAATAAATGGCTTTTTAAAGTATCATTAAAATACAACGAGAAAAAATAACTAGCGATTTGTCTATAAAATATGACATTGTTTATTTACTAAAAATAATAGCAATTTGCAGAAGTTAAAAATGACTCCAATATATGGAAGGATATATGATGATCATGAATTGATATTTCTATTGCTAAGATACCAATTCTTTCAAAAATTTTCTATAGATGTCAATGTCAATCAATGTCAATCAAAAAACCAACAGGCTTTTTTTTCTGTAAAAACTGACAAACTGATTCTCAAATTTATATGGCAATGTAAAGAACCCCAAGGAGAGAAGAAATACACACACACGCACACACATGGGAGTACTTTATACTACCCAATTTCAATACTTATTTTAAAATTGCAAAGATCAAGATGGTGTAATATTTGCACAAGGATGTTGAAAATCTTTATCCAGTATTTCTTTAGATATTGTTTCTGCCTCAGTCTCACTCATACTGCCTCTACGGATCCCAAATCTAGCAATTGCATTTCAGGAGGAAGATTGAGGTATTTATCAAGACCCTGTAACTTGGAACTGAATTTTCAACTCTTTCCCCTTAGCACGGGCCAGGCGCTGAACTAGCTCTTCTAGTATTTAACTCTGTTACTTTTGGTTGGAGTTTTTGGAGCTATGTCTCATTCATTTGAGTCAGCCAAGGATGTGATGGGATTTATGCATGCAAAATGTGGGGCTCTCCCTCTCAGCCCTCTACTTCGCTTAATTTTTCTGCTCCACTTGCAATTAGTCCGGCAGGCAGCCTTGAACTCTGACTTCTAAATGCTCAGCTAAATAAGACTACTGATTTCTATTTAAATCTATTCTCTGCGAAGGACAGACGGATGAGTGCCTTCCTGTCAAACCTGGTTTCACATGAATCACACTCATTTTTTGTCCTTTTGTGAATCTCATTCATTCATTTTCTGGCTGCTTTGGGTGCTGTCTAGTAGCTTCAAGCCATTGTTGATGACATTTTTTTCATGTTGGAAACTATTAGTATCATCTAGGTACTCTGGTATTATCAGAGCCAATACCAGACCCATATTAATAAATGTAAATGCCAACTGTTTCACAGAGTTAATTTTCCAAATGTGGGAGGAAACATACAGGATTAACACAAATGAGATGCTTGAGAAAAAGGTCAGTTTGATCAATCAGTGTGGATTTATTCACTGAAGTACTGTAGGCATCTCTTTTTCTTTGTTGTCTGCCATTAGGGATCTCTCATCTCCACATAAGATTTTCTGACATTTGACTCATAATTTGACAAGCCAGTTGCCCACGAAAACCTTTATCAAGGTACAACATCTTCAAGATTCTTAAAAATCTCTAGACAAGTTTTCCTTTAGGATCTGTTTCTATGAAAAAAAAATCATAATTTGCATGAACATATGTTTTAGAGGTAAAGTTATAGGCAGTCAAGAAGCTCCTTTGGTAATTGGTTACTGAGTAATCAACGTGCTTCTTGTAACCAAAAGCAAATATCTAAATCAGAATCACTCACCATGGCAAGTGAAGAAAGTACTTGTAATCTGTTGGAATGAGATTCGATTTCATGTGAGAAATTTGTGGGGAGACTTCCATATTCAGGTCTGGATTAGCCTTGCCACTTACGTTTTCCCTTTTTGAGGAAATTGGCAACTTCTGTCCAAGCATAGAATCACTGGAAAGATGAAACTTGAGATGCACCCGAGTGAAGACTGGAGCTTGCATGCAGAGATCCAAGTGGAAGGTAGAATTACTGGGTCAAATAATATGCTCGAGGGCTGTAAATGTAGCTGTTATCTAAAAGTGTCATTCTTCACATCTTAAGTAAGATTGATGAAACTGTAGTTCTTATTTCAACAAATGAATGGGTCGGGGGAGGTGGCTCATGCTTGTAATCCCAGCACTTTGGGAGGCAGAGGTGAGAGGATTGCCTGAGCCCACGGGTTCAAAACCAGCCTGGGCAACTTGGTGAGACCTCATCTCTACAGAAAATCAAGATATTAGCCAAGTGTGGTGGTGCACACCTGTAGTCCCAGCTACTTGGAAGGCTGGGGCAGAAGGATCGCCTGAGTCCAGTAGGTCAAGGCTGCAGTGGCCGTGAGCATGCCACTGCACTCCAGCCTGGGCAACAGAGTGAGATTTCCACTCAAAAAAAAAAGAATAATTGAATGAAGATAGATGTGGTAGCTATGAATAAGTCAGCCTGTGATGTTATCAAATTGATAAGAAGATCATAATTTATGATTGCAAACTCAGTATTTCTTGGAAGGATAGTGCACTGAGAGCTCCACATGTATGTGTGTACATATACATGTGTGTGTGTGTGTGTGTGTGAGAGAGAGAGAGAGAGAGAGAGAGAGAGAGAGAGAGAGAGAGAAACAGAATAACCCAGAAGAAAGATTATTACAGTCAGATTGTCAGATTTGGGCGATTTATATTCCAATTCTAATTCTTCTTACGAAATGGTGCAAATCATTCACATGGTAAATTTCAACATCTTTGAGGATCTGAGATTTTTTTGGTTTTTTGAATATTTTTGAATTAAATTGGAAGGTATTTACAACCTACTTTATTTAGATAATGTTATAAGTAAACAAAGATTAAGCAAAACAAAGGACTAAGGATTTTATCTTAAATTATCTTTAGGGTATTGACAGCCTTTGAGCAAAGATGAAGCAGAAACAAGATTATTCAAAACTCAATGAAGGCTTTAATCAGTAGAGCAAAGTAGGGGAAACGTTCCCTCATGGGTGTGATGAAAAACAATTATTAAATTTAAAAAATCAAAAACTTTTGATGCAAGCTGGTCTAATTTTTAAAGCATCTCTGCTATCATCTTGCCCTATAAATGATCGGCTCTCAGACTAGCAGTGCCACATTATCCCTGCCCAATATGTTATCTGCTTGTTTGTCTATCAATCAATTAATTTAGTCAATAAATCACTGGCAGAGTATATGTGCTAAACATTGCTTTTAGAAATTTTTAAAATCTATAAGGTTTAAATCATATTCTCAACATCTCCCTAAAGAGAAAATTATAATGTAATCATAATCTAGTGTTTAATACATATATTAGCTGTTCTAATCTGTATTAATGATGGTAATTCACCTACTAGGAGAAACACTTTTTTTTTCATATTTTTGCATCTCTGAGATTAAAATAGGCCATGTCATAGAGGATGTCTCAGCACTGTTCATAATTTATTTTGTAGTGCTTTCTATTTCCTTCTGTGTGTTGCATAAAACAACGATGCCTCTTTTAGAAAATGGTATGTGCAGCATTGTTCACAATAGCAAGAACCTGGAAGCAACCATGCTGCCCATCAAAAGAGGACTGGATTAAAAAATGTGGTACATATACACAATGGAATACTACGCAGCCGTAAAAAAGAACAAAATCATGAATTTCGCAGCAACCTGGATGGAACTAGAGTCTATAATACTGAGTGACCTCTCACAGAAACAAAGATGCGAGTATCACATGTTCTCACTCATATAATGGACCTTGAACATACAATGTAATACTATAAGAAAATGACTGACGGTGGTAGGAAACTATGGGCAGGGGGAGAGGGGTTTAACGGTAGTAAATATCTGTCTGGGGACAGGGAAGCACCTCTTATCCACAAGGGTGCCTGAACGAAACGTGCTTGTATACCTAACCCTTAACTGTATCCCACAATATCATAATAAAAAATATTAATTATAAAAAATAATTAAAAAATTAAAAAATAAAATAAATAAATAAAAATTGAAAATGGCATGTGCATCTTTCTTGAAATCCATTTTTAAAATTTTAAAAAGCGGATAATTCATAAAACGCATGGTAAATTCTCATCTAGATATTGATTACAAGAATCCTGGCAGGGAGGCTCAGATCTGTGATCACGTTGACCTTAAGTTTCCCACCACTGCCACCCAATGCCAAATATCAACAGTTCCAGGAATGCACAGGTACCTCTGTGATTCTTTTTTCATCTCTAGATTCTTCTCAGAGTTTACGGCTCAGGGTTCTATTCAAGGAGGTCTGAGAATCTTTTTAACTGAGAAGTTAAAATTAATATTTATTAAAATTAAAATTAATAATGATTGTAATTATTATAATCATAAACATTAAGACTTTTTGAGAGCCTCAACAATGAAACTATGCTAGGCAAAACTCTCAGGATTTTTCTTGGCTTATACCTGAAAATAATCTTGTAAGATAAATGTCATCAAAACCTTTACAAGTGAATAAACTGAGACATTATGTGTTTGAGTAACTTATCTAAAGTCCTAGAAAAATAGTTAATAGTGATAATGTATTTGGGAGGCCAAGGAGAGTGGATTGCCTGAGCCCACGGGTTCGAGAATAGCCTGGGCAACTGGGCGAGACCTCATCACTACAAAAAAATCAAAAAATTAGCCAGGCATGGTAGCGGGAGACTGTAGTTCCGGCTACTTGGAAGGCTGGGGCAGAAGGATTACCTGAACCCAGCTGGTTGATGCTGGGGTAGAGTGCCACTACACTCCAGCCAGGACAATGGAGTGAGATTACAACTCAAAGAAAATAAAATAGTGATAATATAGTTAATAATGTAGAATTCAAAGTATCACAGTATGATACTTCCTCCCAGAAACATACAGAGGGAAATAAACAAACAAATGTCAACAATGCAATCATGAGATTCACAGAAAATAATTAATGATTAAATTTGTTCTCCATAAGAGAATTCTCACCTAGATTATCCAATCAACAATCCCTCTTGATTAAAATAAGGACAGACCCAAGTGATACAGTAGGTTTAACCATCTCCAGAAATTTATCTCCGTAGAAAACGAATGGAAACAAACCTGTAATTAAGAAGCAAGACCATTCCCTCAGGGATGCCAGGAATGATGGCTCAGCTCTGAGTATTCCAATGAAGAAAGTCAATAAAGGGCAAGGAGCCACCAAGCCAACTAAGCTCATGACTTTATGGATGTCCTTAAAAGCCCTTTGTTTCCTGAGCTTTCTGTGACTTGAGAAAAGGAATTTTTACTGAGATGGCATGAAATCGAAGGGAAGGAACTCAAATAGACCACTTGTGCTAGCTGGCAGAGTGTCAAATATAAATTCTGAAATGTGATTGTCTTTGCGTAATATATACATTTTCAAAAAGCTTAACACATTTCATGATGCAGAAGGGACATCTTACTTTGCTCTTGGTCAAATACATACGTTGTTTTTTTTTTTAACTTTTTGTTTGCAAAGTGTGCTATTGTTATTTGAATTTGAAAGAAAATCCATGAAACTCTTGATATTTGAAACTGCTAAAAATAATCAGCCTTCTTCTGCCAGATGACAGAAAGGTCATACTTGTGATGCAAACGTTAAAATTCCATCCAATTCAAGACTTCACAAATAGAGGAATCGCTGTGACCAGTGATAAACTTTTATTCATGCAAACAGTATAGACTGACATGTCAGGGTAATCTTCCTCAATCTTTTTCAAATAGAATATTAAATTCAGTGGAATTTAAGTCCTTGGGGTTTGGACAAAAACAATATTTTATGTTGTTAGTATATTTAGCCACTTTTCATTTTAAAAAATTAATTTGGCTTAAGTATAGAAAAGTTAAATTTATTCTTAAATATATTAAACCATTAATATATGTGATTTTCAACATAAAGAGTCATAAGGGGTTTCTAAGAATTTTTTTTAAAAGTCTAGACTCCAGGTGGGCAGAATATACATTACTGTTAGCTTGCATTTAAATGTTTGAATTTGTTCTCCAATATATTGTCATAGGAGAAAGGCACAATACTTAAACAGAAATAAATAATACCTATTTATTTCACTGTTTCATCCCTATACCTACATATATACACAGTATCATTTGTATAGTGAACCATTGCAATATTCTGCAGAATGCCAAACAAAACTCATGAAGACTATATTTTGAGAGAGAGCAGAAAATTTTATGTGGTCTTGTGTTAAGACAGTGAATGCATTTTTTCTGTTCTTCCTATGTAAAAGTGACCCGCTTCTGAATTTCTTTATTGATGTGTTTTGAGAACTCATTTTCCAGATCAATCGTCACATACAGATTGTCAGAAGCTGTGTGAATCATTCCAGTAAAGACACCATATCTAGCACGGTCCATGCAATTAGGGCTAGCATTATGTAGGTTTATATCATTACATAGATAGCCTACTATCATTCACCACGATGAGTGTCATTTCTGCAGAAGACATGCTCGTGACTTTCATCGATCAACTGTGGAGATCATCCCCTCGGCATTCTTGAAGATTTTGATATTGGTGCTAATTTACGTCATTCTTTCTGCCATTTTAAGGTTTTCTTAGATAGAGCCCCAAAAGCATGAACCATAAAGAAAAAGGGATAGGTTGAAATTCATCAAAAGTAAGGATTCTCTTCAAAAGACAAATTACGGAGTGGGAGAAAACACTTGCAAAATACTTATTTGATAGACTCTTGTATTCTACATTTCAGATGACACTCTGGAAAGACAGAATATATAGATTCGGGTAACAAATTAGCCCTTCTCCTGGGCTAGGGGTCAGGAGAGGACTTGATTACAGTGGACAGTAGAGAACTGGGGAGGTTTTTGATGCTTTTACACATCTTCCTTTTAGTGGTAGTTACATGACTTACGCGTTTTTCAAACCTCCAAGAATCATTTTACATTAAATCGTGCATCGTTTAAAAATACAATCTACTGCTTTTGACTTTTTGAAAATTTTATTATAGGCGGGCTCGGTGGCTCAGCCTGCAATCCCGCGCCTTTGGGAGGCTGAGGTGAGTGGATTGCCTGAGCCCGTGGGTTCGAGACCCGCCTGGGCAACCTGGCGAGACCGCATCTCTACAATAAATCAAAACTTAGCCGGGCGTGGTAGCGTGTGCCTGTAGTTCCGGCTGCTTGGAAGGCTGAGGCAGCAGGATCACCGGAGCCCAGCAGGTCGAGGCTGTGGTGGCCGGGAGCGGCCACTGCACTCCAGTCTGGGTGACAGAGTGAGACTCCAACTCAAAAAAAAATTATTCTAAAGATGTGAGGTACAATTCAGGGTTAGGTATACAAATGCTGATTATGCAGGTCCCCTTGTTGATGATGTGTCCCTCCCTCCCCTAAGAGTTTCCCTCAGCTGCCAATCCCACCCCCCACCCTGGCAGTTTCCCACTGCTGCCAATCATTTTGCTTTTGACTTTTTAATAACAGCCATTCTGACATGTGTAAGATGATATCTCATTGTGGTTTTAGTTTTCATTTCTCTGGTGATTAGTGTTGTTGCATCTTTTTCATATGTTGTTGGTCACCTTTATCTCATCCTTTGAAAGATGTCTGTTCATGCTCTCTGTTCAGTTTTTAATCGGGGTATTTTTTTTTTCATGTTGAACTGTTTGAGTTCCTTATAGATTCTTGATATTAATCTTTTGCCAAGTGCATCGTTTACAAATATTTTCTTCCATTCCGTAGGCTCTCTGTGTGCTCTGTGTATTATTTATTTTTCTGTGCAGAAGCTTGTTAGCTTAATTAAGTCTAATTTGTATATTTTTGCTTTCGTTGCATTTGCTTTTGAGGTCTTAGCAATAAACATCAACATTCAGAAGAGTTTTCCTAGGTTTTCTGCCAGGATTTTTATAGTTTCAGGTCTTACATTTAAATCTTTAATCCATGTTGAGTTATTTCTCATGTAGAATGAGAGATATGGGTGTAGTTTAATTCCTCTGCATATGACTATTCAATTTTCCCAGGATTCCTAATTTATGGAGTTGAGTGTCCTATACCCAGTGCATATTTTTGTCTACTTTGTCAAGGATCAGTTGGTTGTAAGTATGTGGCTTTATTTCTGTAGTCTCTGGTCTGTTCCACTGATCTGCGTGTCTATTTCTATCCTTATGCCCTGCTGTTTTGGTTCCTATAGCCTGGGAGTATACTTTGAAGTAAAGTAATGTGATGCCTTCAGCTTTGCTCTTTTGGTTTAGGACTATTTTGGTTATTAGAGTATCTTTTCCCTTGTTCCATATGAATTTTAGGAAAGTTTTTCACAAATCTGCAAAAAAAAAAAAATGCACTGGTATTTTAGTAGGAATTGCATCGAATCTGTAGATTACTTTGGGTAGTATAGTAATTTTAACTACATCGATTCTTCCAACCTATGAACATGAGGTGTTTTTCTACAATTTCTTGCAATTTCTTTGTTGTTGTTGTTGTTGTTGTTGCTGTTATTGTTGTTTTGAGTTGGAGTCTCACTCTGTCACCCAGACTGGAGTGCAGTAGCTACTCCCGGCCACTGCAGCCTCGACCTGCTGGGCTCCGGCTTTCCTTCCACCTCAGCCTTCCAAGTAGCTGGAACTACAGGCGCGCGCTATCACACCCGGCTAATTTTTTGATTTATTGTAGAGATGAGGTCTCACCAAGTTGCCCAGGCAGGTCTCAAACCCGTAGGCTCAGGCAATTCACTCACCTCAGCTTCTCAAGGTGCAGGATTACAGGCTGAGCCACCGAGCCCGGCTGCAATTTCTTTCATGCGTGTTTTTTAGTTCTCCTTGTAGAGATCGTTCACCTTCTTGGTTAAATATGCAGAGAAAAGAAGTGGCTTATGTATTGTTGATGGGAACGCAAATCAGTGTGACCTCCATGAGAAACAGTATGGATATTTTTCAAAGAGCTGGAAATAGAACTACTATTAGATCCATCAGTCCTACTGCCATCTACCCAAAGAAAAATAAATTAGTATATAAAAAAGGTTCCTGTGCTCATGTTTATTAATGACAGCAAAGCCATGAACTCCATCTAAGTGTGTGTGTGTGTGTATAGTGTCGTGTGTATACTATATATAGGAATACTGCATAACCATAGAAAATAATAAGATCATATTTTTTGTAGCAATATGGATGAAAATGGAGACCAATATCCTAAGTGAAATAACTCAGAAACGTAAAGTAAAATACTGCGTGATATCATTTATAAGTGGGACCTAAGCAGTGCTTACACACAAACACTGTGGAATAATAGACATCGGAGATTCCAAAAGAAGAGAGGATGACGGGGGTGAGAGATGAGAAATTTACGTGTGAGGTGCAAAGTTTACGATTTGGGTGATGGGTAAACTAGAAGCTGTACAAGAGGCCATGATATTTGAAAATTCTCATTCGTCGTTTTCATGGAGAGATGATATTACAGGCAGCGTTTTTTTTTTTTTTTTAAAGAATATTTCTTTTGTTTTCCAGCAGGTGTTTTTTACTCAATTAAATACCAACTAGCAAGCCGGGCTCGGTGGCTCAGCCTGTAATCTTGTGCCTTTGGGAGGCTGAGGTGAGTGGATTGCCTGAGGTCGCGGTTCGAGACCCGCCTGGGCAGCGAGACCTCATCTCTACACTAAATAAAAAAATCAGCCGGGCGTGGTAGCACATACCTGTAATTCCGGCTACTCGGAAGGCTGAGGCGGAGAGTTCGCCGGAGCCCAGCAGGTCGAGGCCGCGGTGGCCGGGAGTGGCCACTGCACTCCAGTCTGGGCGACAGAGTGAGACTCCAACTCAAAAAAAAAAAAAAAAAAATACCAACCAGCTATAGAGTGGAAACAGAAAAACAGTTTGCTATAGAATTTGTTACAATAATTGAGGTAAAATATAAATCATTCACATGTTTAATTACGTAAAAAGAGAGTCCAGTAACCTAGAGAGTTATTTTGGAAGTTGGCAACTTTAAAAGGGAGTTGGGTAAGCAAGTCTAAGAGCAAAGAGTTAAATTAAACTTTCCTAGCTCGTACCTCAGGGTGAAATAGATTTTACAGACAAAGCCAAGAAGATCGTAAATGCAGACTTTGAGAACTAGATGAATTGACAGACAGCATCGCAGAAGCATAGCTGATAGAACATAATTCAAATCACAGTTGAGTTTTGAAGACAGAGCATCTGTCAAAGAGCACTGCCCCGCGATGACCTTTCACCCAAAAGTCAACTTTCATCTGGCACTGAAGATGGTCTCGTCTTGGTTTCTAGGGTTTGTTCCTCGACTCCTCCCTTTTATCCGTGGTCCTTTGCTGCAGTGACTCTAATGGTATAGTTTATGATACGAGGATCTCCTTTGCCATTTGCAATATCAGAAAGCATGCATGGATGACCCCATGAATTCTTTCCAGTCCCCCCCCCAAAAATTGCTAACCCCATGCAATTAAGTAGCAATGAGAAATGTCTGTTCTTCACGGTTCTTTTCTCCGACTTCATAATTTTTTGTTTGTTTGTTTGTTTAGAGATGTAGGGTACAATTCAGGGTTAGGAATATAAACGTGGATCATACAGTTTCCCTTGTTGATGAAGGGTGTCCCTTCCTCCCCTTTACGATACGAACATGGTAACAAGTTACTTTCAGGAAAGACTGAGCCTTTAAATAAACTTACTAGAACTGAATGTCTAGACCATCAGAACAAACATACAAATAAACAAACAAAAAACTTGAAAATTTTCTCTGTCTTTAAAATTAACTTAGAATCAAGTCTAACTTTAGTTTTGGAAATTGCTTTAACTTTAGTGTTGTTATACTTTTGCTTGGTGGGAGATTTTCAGAATTATAACACTCAGGGTAAAGCAATTTAATGCCACTAAACTTATGTACTTATATGTGTGACTAGCATTAAAATTATTTTAATGCTAGATACTTTTGGGAGAGTGTTGTTAATACTTCATACAAAAAGAAAGAGTTGCAATCCTATTTCCTTATGTATAGGGAATTAAGACGCGAAACAAGACAAACATTGCAGGGAGACCAACACAAGGAATCAATTTCAGGTTACAGTTCTCTTCATTTAAGACAGAAAAAAGGTGCTTTAGATTTTATCAGAGAGTTTAGATTAGCGTTCTGTTTTGCAAATGAGCAAACAACAAATTCACTAGGGGCTTTATTGAAGGTTTGTTTGTTTTTCAAATATCTATCTTTTTCATTTCAAAAGATAGAAATCAAAGTATAAATCAGTGATATTTGAAAGTTGGAATTCATTCTAATGCTGACATTTTGCTTTAAAATACTCACTTGCAAATAGTGATTTTCTCAAAACATATTTTCTGAGATATTCTATTTTTCTGTTATCTTGTTCTTTAGGAGATTAGTGATCTTCTAAGGTTATGGTTTTCGGGCCATAGCTCAGATCATGGTATGAATTTGCATTTGGATTGGTGAACTATCACCTGTGCAGGTGATTAAAAAAAAAGCAGCTTGATAAAAACATCCTCACAAACCTAAAAGAGATAAAAGAATGGAAAAGAAAATGTCAGACTGACATTTGTGTTTTAATTTTGCATACATTAGTTATTCTTCACCTATTATAAGCATGTCATCTAACATTCCCTATCATTGCAGCTCAGCACAAAAGCTGTGGTTTTGTTCTTCCACAACGTTTGCGTGCATTTGTTTTCCTTTTGAAAGCAATTTTGTTTGTAAATAGCTGTGTGACACCTTAGAACTCCTGCTTAAAAGACTTACTATCGTGTTTTCCTTTTGACATGAAATGTGCCTTTTGGAAGAGAAAATAGTCTGAATTTTATGTGTATTTAAAGACACGAAGACTTTATTTTTTATTTTTTTGAGTTGGAGTCTCACTCTGTCGCCCAGACTGGAGTGCAGTGGCCGCTCCTGGCCACCGCAGCCTCGACCTGCTGGGCTCCGGCGATCCTTCCGCCTCAGCCTTCCACGAAGACTTTAAAATTGCAAAAACATATGAACTGAATTTCTGACCTCCCCCTGAAAAAAGACTTTAAAATGTGTATTTGTATTGTGGTTTTTAAAGTAACAAATAATTGTATTTCTATTGTGGTTTTTAAAGTAACAACAATTATCAATAAAAAATTTTTAACTATAGTAGCAAACCACTTACACTGTGTTTATGTAATTTGATAATACTTTGAATAATTAATCGATATGAGGCAAAAACTGGAAGGAGTGCAGGAAGAAATAGACAAATTCACTATTATAGTTGGAGTCCTCAAAATCTCTGTATTAGTAATAATGAAACTAGCACAGTGAAAATCAGTAAGGGCAAAAATGACTGAACAGCACTGTCAATTAACTTCATCTAATTGACACTTAAGAAATTCTTTATCTAACAATGACAGACGACTGGACCTTCTCAAATGCACAAGAAGCCTTCAAGAAAGACCACATTCTAAGCCATAACACATATCTTTTAAAAAAAGATGATTCTCGTCAGTCCCGCAACGGCCGGGGCAGGGGCGCTGCTGCTGCGGGGGCCAGGCGGCGGCCTGCACCCTGCACCAGCCTTGCGGAATAAAAACGAGAAGGAGAAAGAATCACCAAAAGCAGGAAAAAGTGGGAAAAGTTCAAAAGAAGGACAAGACGCAGTGGAACCAATGTACTCTTTAGTACTATGTAGCTATCAGTACTCTTCTTACGTGTCTTTCTTCACCTCTTCCCAGCCCTGTGTCTCGTTCTCACCTGATAGATGGTATG
>NW_007246641.1:0-9497 GCF_000164805.1 Carlito syrichta | reverse complement strand
GTTAAATCAGCTGGTTAGGCTCCTTTACTAAATAGGTAGCTAGGCAATAAAGTCAGATGGCTAGTCAGCTGCCTAGCTCGTTAAGTCAGCTAGTTTACCAGCAGGCTAAACAGCTGGGTAGTTAATTAAGTCAGCATGTTAAGTCTGTTGTCAAGCCAGCTGGCAAGCTAGTTAAAAAGCTAGTTACGTCAGAGGGGCAGCCAGCTGGCTTGCTAGTTATGTCAGCTGGATAAGTTAGCTGGCTAGCTAGGTAGCTAGGTAGTTAACTGAGCTAGATATGTTAACTATCTAGCTGGTTAAGTCAGCTAGTTAAGTAAGCTCACTATATGATAGCTAGCTAGGTAGATACCTATTTAAATAAGCTAGTTAAGTCAGCTGGCTAGCTAGGTTGCTAGGTAGTTCAGTCACCTATTTAAGACAGCTGGCTAGCTAGTTAAGACTGTTAGTTAAGTCAGCTTGCTAGAAAGCTACCTAGCAGGATAGCTAGCTAGTTATTTCAGCAGGCTAGTCAGCTGGCTAGCTAGTTAAATCATCTAGTTAAGTCATCTGGCTGGCCAGCAGGTTAGCTACATAGTTTTGTAGTTAAGTCAGCTGGCAAGCCAGTGGGGTATGTAGGTAAGTAGCTAGTTAAGTAAGCTGGCTAGACATCAGACGTCTAGTTATGTCAGTTAGTTTAGTTACCAGGCTAGCAAGCTGGGTAATAAGTTATGTCAGCTAGTTGAGTCAGCTGGCTAAGTCAGCTAGTTAATTCAAGTGGCTAGAGAACTGGCTAGCTGCATAGTTTGCTAGTTGCAACATCTGGCTAGCCAGTAGGCTATCTTTCTGAGGCAGCTAATTAAGTCAGCTGGGTAGCCACCTGTCTGGGTAGTTAGTTAACTAATTAAGTCAGCTGGCTTGCTGGCTGACTAGGTAGATAAGTCAGCGGGTTGAGTGAGCTGGCTAGCAGGCTGTCTAGCTAGTTGTCTAGCTGGTTAAGGTAGCTCACTAGCTGGATGGTTATCTAGTAAATTCAGCTGATTAAGTCACCTTGTTAGCTGGCTGGCTTGTTAGGTGGCTGGCAAGTTAAGCCACCTGGTTAGCAGGCTGGTTAGGTAGGTGGCCAGCTAGTTAAGCTGGCTGGCTAGCCAGCTGACCAGCAGGGTGCCTGGTTAGTTAAGACAGCTGACTATCTGACTATCCAGTGAGCTGACTGGATATTTAAGCCTGCTGACTAGTTAGCTGGCCTGGTCACTTGCTAGCTAGCCGGCTACCTAGCCAGCTAGCCACCCAGATAGCTAGCTAGTTAATACAACAGGCTAGCCATCTAGCAAACAGTTAGCTACTAGGTAATTCAGCTGGCTAGCAAGCTAGCCAGCCAACTTGCAAGTCAGCTAGTTATGTCAGCTAGCTTGCCAGCCAGTTATGTCAGCTAGCAAGTCAGCTACCTATTCAGCTAGTTAGTTAAGTCAGCTAGCTAGTCAGCTTTCTAGTCAGGTAGCTAGTTAAGTCAGCTAGCTAGTCAACTAGATAGCTAGATAGTTAAGTCAGCTAGCCAGCTAATTAGACAGTTAGCTGGGAAATTAAGTCATCTATCTAGACAGGTAGATAGCTTGTTTGCTAGCTAGTTATGTCAGCTTGTAGCCAGCTAGCTAGTCAGGTATCTAGTAAAGTCTGCTTGCAAATCAGTTAGTTACTTAGCTAAGAAGTCGTCTAGCGACTTCGCTAGATAGTCAGCTAACTAGTGTGCTCTCTCGATTTTCATCAAGTCAGATAACTAGTCAGCTCACTCGCCTGCCTACCGATCAGCAAACTAGTGGTCTCGCTCTCCAGTGAGCAGGTCAACTAAATTGTTGGGTCGATCGCAGGCCGACAGGTCAGCTAACTAGTCGGCTTGCTCTCCATCTGATTAGTTAAGTCAGTTTGCCAGTCAGCTTGCTCATCAGCAGACTAGTTAAGGCAGCTCACCTGTCAGCTTAATCGTCAGCCAACTAGTTAAGTTGGCTCACCCGTCGGCTCACTCACCTGATGACTAGTTAAGTCTTCTAACCAGTTGGCTCACTCGCCTGGTGACTAAAGTCAGCTGACCATTCAGCTCACTCACTGGTCACTAGTTAAGTCAGCTGACCTGTTGACTCTCTAGCCATCTGCTTAGCTAAGTCAGTTGACCAGTTGGCTCACTTGCCTGCCTACTAGTTAAGTCAGCTGACCAGTCGGTTCACTTGCTGACTGACGAGTTAAGTTAGCTAACCAGTCGGCTGAATAGGTGGCCAACTAGTTAAGTCAGTAACCAATCACCCGATTAGTTAGCCAACATTTCAGCCAACAAGCTAGGTCAGCTAAATAGTTGGCCGAATAGTTAGGCCAGCTAACTAGTTGACCGACTAGTCGGCCAACTTGTTAAGGTCATCAAACTAGAATGCCAACTAGTTAAAGGAACTAACTAGTGGGCCATCTACTCTGTCAACTAGTTTACCCAGCTAACTAGTCTGTCAAATAGTCGGCTGACTTGTTAACCCAGCTAACAAGTCGGCTTAGTAGTCACCCAATGTGGTAAACCTGCTAACTTGTCAGCTGAGTCATCTGCCAACAAGTTAATTCACCTAGCTAACTAGTAACGTCAGCTAGTTAACTTGCTTACCAACTAATTAAAATAGTTGTCAAACCTGTTAACCAACTAGTTAAGTCAGCTAGCTCTCTCATTAGCAAACTAGTTAAGTCAGCTAGTTAATTCAGCTACCTAGCTGGCTAAGTCAGCTAGCTAAGTCAGCTAGCTCACTAGTTAGGTAACTATTAAATTCAGCTTCTTAAGTCTGCTTCCTATCTAGTTAGTTAATTAGTTAATTCAGTTAGTTATTCATCTGGTGAAATGGTTAGCTCACTATTAATTTAGGTAGTTAATCAACTAGCTAACTAGTTAAGTCAGCCAGTAAAGTCAGCTAGCTAAGGAGTTAAGTCAGCTAGCTAAGTCAGCGAGATCAGTCTGCTTTCTAATTAAGTCAGCTGGTTAAGACAAAAAGATAGTTTGTTAGGTTACAGGATATGTCAGCAGGTTGATTCAGGTAGCTAGCTAGTTAACTAACGTGTTAAGTCAGCTGGTTGAGACAGTTAGCTAGCTAGTTAGGAAACGGGTTGAGTCAGCTGGTTGAGTAGGCTAGCTAGCTAGTTAGCTAACGAATTAAGTCAGCTGGATGAGTCAGCTGGCTAGCTAGTTAGCTACCGAGTTAAGTCAGCTGTTTGAGTCAGCTAGCTTGCTCGTTAGATAATGAGTTAAGTCAGATGATTAAGTCAGCTAGCTAGCACGTTAGATAACATGTAAGCTAACTAGTTATCCAGCTGGTTAAGTCAACTTGCTAGCTAGGCAGCTAACTATATAAGTCAGCTGGATAGTTATGTAGCTAGTTCGCTAGCTCACTGTTTAAGTCATCTGGCTAGCTAGGTAGCTAGATAGTTAAGTCAGTTAGTTAAGTCAGTTGACTAGCCAGCTGGCTAGCTAGGTAAATAGATAGTTAAGTCAGTTGGCTAGACAGCTGGCTAGCTAGTTAATTCAGCTAATTAAGAGTGATGGCTAGCAAACCGGCAAAGTAGGTAGCTAGCTACTTTAGTCAGCTAGATAGCTAACTGGGTAGCTAGTGATGTCAACGACTTACAATAGCTACCTATCCAGCTGTCTAGGTAGTTAAATCACTTAGTTCAGTCAGCTGTCTAACCAGCTGGCTAGATAGGTAACTACCTAGAAAGTCAGCTGGCTAGCAAACAGGTCATCTGTTCAATTCACCTAGTTATGTCAGCTGACTAGCCTGCTGCCTTGGTAGGTAGCTAGCTAGTTAAGTGAGCTGGCTAGTCAGCATGCTAGCTTAAGTCAGCTAGATAAGTCAGCTGGTTAGCCAGCTGGCTAGATAGGTAGCCAGCTAGTAAGTCACCTGGCTATTCAGCTGAGTATCTGGTTAAGTCAGCTAGTTACATCAGTAGGCAAACAGATGCCTAGATAGTTATGTCAACTCATTAAGTCAGTTGACTATCCAGCTGATAAGATAGTTAAAAAGCTAGTTAAGTCAGATGGCTAGCCATTTGGCTAGTTATTTCAGCTAGCTAAGTCAACTGGCTAGCTAGGAAGCTAGCTATATTAGTCAGCAAGCTATGTCAGCCAGCTAGGTACTTAAGTAAGCTAGTAAAGTCAGCTGGCTAGCTAGATAGACAGCTAGGCAGCTAGATGGTTAAGCCAGAAAGTTAAGCCAACTGGCACATCCATAGCTAGCTGGTTAAATCAGCTAGTTAAGTCTGCTTGCTAGCTAGTTAAGCCAGCGTGTTAAGCCAGCTGGTTAGCCAGGTGCCTAACTGAGTAGCTAGCTAGTTAAATCAGCTGGCTAACAGTTAGTTAGCTAGTTAAATAACATAGTTAAGTCAGCTCACTAAGCAGCAAGTTAGCTAGGTAGCTAGGTAGTTAAGTCAGCTGGCCAGCCAGAGGGCTACCTATGTAGCTAGCTAGTTAAGTCAGCAGAATATCCAGCTGGCTAGCTAGGTAGCTAGGCCGTTAGGTCTTCCTGCTAGCCAACTGGCTAGCTAGTTATGTCACCTAGTTAAGTCAGCTGACTAGACACCTGGCTATCAAGGTAGCTAGATAGCTAAGTCAGCTATCTAGCCTGCTGGCTAGATAGTTAATCACCTAGGTAAGTCAGTTTGCTAGCAAGCTACCTAGCTAGCCAACTTACTAGTTAAGTCAACTGGCTAGAGTGTTGGGTAGCTAGTTACGTCATTTAGTTAAGTCAGCTCTCTAGCCACCTGGCTAGCTATATAGCAAGCAAGTTAATTCAGCTGACTGGTAAGCAGGCCAGCTATTTAAGTCAGCTAGTTAAGTGAGCTGGGTAGCCAAGTGGCTAGCTAAGTAGGGAGGTAGTTAAGTCATTTGGCTAGCCAGCTGGCTAGCTAATTAAGTCAGCACGTTAGAGCAGCTGGCTAGCTAGCTAGCTAGTTAGGTAGAGAGCTAGTTAAGTTAGCTGGCTAGCCTGATGGCTAAGTATTTAAGTCAGCTACTTGAGTCAGCTGGCTAGCCAGCTGGCTAGATGGTTAAGTCAACTAGTTAAGTCAGCTTGTAAGGCAGCTGGCTTGCTTGGTAGCATGATAGTTAAGTCAGATGGCTAGCCAGCTGGCTAGTCAGTTAAGTCAGCTGATTAAACCAGCTGGCTTCACAGCTAGCTAGCTAGATCGCTAACTAGTTAAGTCAGCTTGCTAGCCAACAGGCTAGCTGGTTATGTCAGCTAGTTAATTCAGCTGGCCAACCAGATGGTTATCTAGTTAAGTCAGCTAGTTAATTCAGCTGTCACACCATCTGGCTAGCTGGTTAAGTCAGCTAGTTAAGTCAGCTGGCCAGCCAACTGGCTAGCTAGGCAGCTAGCTAGTTAAGTCAGCTAATTAAGTCTGCTGGGTAGCTAGTTAATTAAGTCAGCTAGTTAAGAGATTTGGTTAACTAGGTAGGGCAATTAAGTCAGCTGGCTTGAGAGATGCCTATCATGGTAGCTACCTACTTTCATCAGCTGGCTAGCCAGCTGGCTAGGTGGATAAGTCACCTAGGTAATGCAGCTCGCTGGCCAGCAGGTTAGCTAGGTGGTTAGGTAGTTAAGATAGCTGGCAAGCCATCGGGCTATGAAGGTAGGTAGCCAATTAAGTCAGGTGGCTAGCCATCAGGCTATCTAGTTGTGTTAGCTAGTTAAGTCAGCTGCCTATCCAGCTGTCTAGCTAGGTAGATAGCTCCTTAATTCTGCTGGCTAGCCAGCTGGCTACTTCGTTAATTCAGCTAGTAAAGTCAGCTGGCTAGGCTGCTGGCTTGCTAGGAAGCTACGCAATTAAGTCAGCTGGATAGCAAGCTGGCCAGCTAGTTAATTCAGCTAGTTTAGGCAGCTGGATATCCAGCTGGGTAGCTAGCTCAGTCAGTATAAGTCAGTTGTCTAGCCACTTGGCTAGCTACTTTAAAAGCAAGTTACATCAGATGGGCAGCCAGCTGGCTCACTAGTTATTTCAGCTAGTTAAGTCAGCTGGATAGTTAGGAAGTTAGCTAGTTAAGTGAGCGAGATATGTCAGCTATCTAGCTAGTTAAGTCACCTAGTTAAGTTAGTTAGCGATGTGATAGTTAGCTAGGTAACTAATGAGTTAAATCAGCTAGTTAAGGCAGCTGGATAGCTAGGTAGCTACCTTGCTAAGTCAGCTAGTTAAATCAGCTGGCTAGTTAGCTAAGTCAGTTTGTTAAGTCAACTAGCTAGCCAGTTGCCTAGCAGGATAGATAGCTAGTTAAGTCAGCTTGCTAGCCAGCTTGCTGGATACTTAAGTCACCTAGTTATGTCAGCTGGCTGGTCAGAAGGTTAGCTCGGTATTTAGGTAGTTAAGTAAGCTGGCAATCCAGCAGGCTATGTAGGTAGGTAGCTAGTTATGTCAGCTGCCTAGCCATCAGGCTATCTAGTTATGTCAGCTAGTTAAATCAGCTGGCTATCCAGCTGCCTAGTTGGTAGCTAGCTAATTAAGTCTGCTGCCTAGCCAGCTGGCTACTTCATTAAGTCAGCAAGTGAAGTCAGCTGTCTGGGCTGCTGGATAGCTATGTAGCTAGGAAATTAAGTCAGCTGGCTAGCCGGCTGGCAAACTAGTTAAGTGAGCTACTTTAGTCAGCGGGCTAGTCAGCCTGCTAGCTAGTTAGTTTTGCTGGTTATGGTTAGTTAGCTATTGGGTTAAGTCAGCAGTTTGAGTCAAGTACTTAGCTAGTTAACTAACGGGTCAATTCAGCTTTTAGTCAGCTAGCTATCAAGTTAACAAAAGTGTTGAGTGAGCTGATTGAGTAGGCTAGTTAGCTAGCGAGTTAAGTCAGCTGGTTGAGTCAGCTATCGAGCTCTTTAGATAACGAGTTAAGTCAGATGATTAAGTCAGCTAGCTCTCATGTTAGACAATGAGTAAGATTAATAGCTAGCTAGCATGTTAATCAGCTAGCTATCTAGGCCGCTAAATATTGAAGTCACCTTGTTAACTAGGTGACTAGCTGGTTAGCTAACTATTTAAGTCAGCTTGCAAGCTAAGTAACTAGCTGGTTAGCTAACTATTTAAGTCAGCTGGACAACTAGGTACTAAGTTAGTTAACTCAGCTTGTTATGTCAGCTGGCTATCCAGCTGGCTAACAAGGTATTGAGCTAGTTAAGTCAGCTTGCTAGCTAGGTAGCTGGCTCTTGTGTCAGCTGTCTAGCCAGCTGGCTAGCTATTTAAGTCACCTAGTTAAGTCAGCTGACTAGCCACCTGGCTAGTTAGGCAGCTTGCTAGTTAATTCAGCTGGCTAGACAGCTGGCTAGCAAATTATATCACCTAGTTAATTCAGCTGGATAGCCAGTTGAATAGCTATGTAGCCAGCTAGTAAATTCAACTGTCTAGAAAGCAGGCCAGTTATTTAAGAGAGCTAGTTAAGTCAGCTGGCTAGCAAGCTGGCTAGCTGATTAAGTCAGCTAGTTAAGTCAGTTGGCTATCCAGGAGGCTAGAGATGTAGAGAGCTAGTTAAGTCAGCTGGCTAGCCAGCTAAATAACTTGTTAAGTAAGCTAGTATAGTCAACTGGGCTGGCCAGCTGTCTAGCTCGTTAATCAACTATTTAAATCAGCTGGCTATCCAGCTGGCTAGCTATTTAAGTCACCTCGTTAAGTCAGTTGGCTAGCCAAATTGCTAGATCGTTAAAAAACAAATTAAGTTAGATGGCTAGACAGCTGGTTAGCTAGTTATTTCAGCTAGGTAAGTCAGCTCGCTAACTAGGTAGCTAGCTAATTAACCCAGCTAGTTATGTCAGCTAGCTAGCTAGTTAAGATTGCTAGCTAGCTAGTTAGCCGGGTAGCTAACTAGTTATTACAGCTAGTAAATTCAGCTGTCTAGCTAGGTAGCTAACTAGTAAAGTCAGTTTGTTAAGTCAGCAGGCTAGCTTGTTAAGTCAACTAGTTAAGTCAGCTGGCTAGCAAGCTGCATAGCTGGGTAGCTAGCTTGTTAAGTCAGGTGACTATCCAGCCTGCTAGGTAGTTTAGTAACATAGTTATGTCAGCTCGCTAGCCAGCTGGTTCACTATATAGCTAGGTAGTTAAGTCAGCTGGCAAGCCAGCGGTATACATAGGTAGCTAGCTAGTTAAATCAGTTGACTAGCCACCTGTCTAGCTAGTGATATCAGCTATTTAATTAGCTGGTTTACCATCTGGCTAACTAGTTTAGTCAGCTAGTTGAGTCATCTGGCTAGCCAGCTGGCTAGTTTGTAAAGTCAGCTAGTTAATTCATATATCTAGACAACTGATTAGAGGTAGCTTGCTAGGTAAGTCAGCCGTCTGGATACCTGATTAAGTCAGCTAGTTAAGTCAGCTGGCTAGCCACCTTGCTAGGTAGGTACCTATTATGTGAACTGCATAGCTAGGTAGTTACCTAATTATGTGAGCTGCATAGCTGTCTTGAGCTAGTTAAGTCAGCGTGTATGTGAGCAGGCTAGCACTCTGGCTAGCTAGGTGGCTAGCTAGTTAAGTCAGCTACCTAGCCGGATAGCTATCTAGTTAAGAGAGCTAGTTAAGTCAGCTGGTTAGCCAGCTGGCTAGCTTGGTGGCTGGCAAGTAAAGCTGGCTGATTAGCAGGGTGGTCAGGTAAGTTGCCAGCAAGCTATACTGGATGGCTAGATGGCTGACCAGCAGGATGGCTGGCTAGTTACGCTGGTTGGCTATCCGAGTGTGCATCCAGCTGGCTGACTATTTAAGCGACTGACTAGACAGCTGGCCAGCCCACTAGCCAGCTAGCTGGCTGCCTAGCCAGCTAGCCTGCCAGGTACCTAGCTCTTTAAGCCAGCTGTCTAGCTGTCTAGCCAACCAGGAAGGTAGCTAGTTAAGTCAGCTGGCTAGCCAGCTAGTCAGTCAACTAGCTAGTCAGCTACTTAAGTCAGCTTGCTAGAGAGCTAGCTACTTAAGTCAGCTAGCAAGTCAGCTAACTATTCAGCTAGTTAGTTAAGTCAGCTAGCTAGTCAGAAAAATAGATAGTTAAGTCAGCTAGACAGCTAACTATCCAGTTAGCTAGCTAGTTAAGTCAGTTAGCTAGACAGCTTGTTTGCTAGCTAGTTATGTCATCTAGATAGCCAGCTAACTAGTCAGCTAGCTAGTTAACTCAGCTAGCAAACAAGCGAGTTACTTAACTAACTAGTCAACTAGCTACTCATCATTCTGGTCAGTCATCTGGTGGCCTTGCTCACATTCCATCAGTTCATCTAATTAGTCAGCTCAATCGCCTGCCAACCAGTCAGCAAACTAGTCGGCTCGCTTGCCACCCAAAAGTTCAACTAACTTGTCAGCTCACTCGGTGGCCAACAGGTCAGCTAACAAGTCGGCTGGCTTGCAGGCAGATTAGTTAAGTCAGCTCACCGTTTGGCTTACTTGCCTACCGACTAGTTAAAGCAGTCACCTGTCGTCTCATTCACCATCTGACTAGTTAATTTGGCTCACAGTTGGCTCAGTCGATGGCCTACTAGTTACGTCTTCTGGCC
>NW_007246640.1:4677-6963 GCF_000164805.1 Carlito syrichta | reverse complement strand
TTAACTAGCTTGCTACATAGCTAGCCACCTGACTATCCAGTTGAATTAACCAGGTGACTTCCTCACTAGCCAGCTGCCTAGCCAACTGAATTAACTAGTAAACTATGTAGCTACGCAGCTGCCCTCTCAGCTGACTTAACTAGTGACTTAACTAGCTAACCAGCTGGCTAGACAACTGACAAAACTAGCTAGCTACCTAGATTGCAAGATGGCAAGCCAGCTGTCTTAACTAACTGACTTAACTAGCTAGCAAGCTAACTACTTCGCTAGACAGCTGACATAGCTAGCCGAAATAACTAGTGAGCCAGCTGGCTAACCATCTGACGTAACCAGCTTTTTAACTAGCAAGCCAGCTGACTAGACAACTGACTTCATCAGCTGAGTTATCTAGCTAGACAGCTGGTTAGGCAGCTGATTATACTAGCTGATTTTACTAGCTTGCCAGCTGGCTAGGCAGCTAACTTAATTTCCAAGCTACCTAGCTACCCAGCAGCCCAGCCAGTTAACTATGTGACTAAACAAAGTAGCCAGCTTGCTAGCAAGCAGACTTAACTAGCTACATACCTAGCTAGACAGAGTGATAGCCAGCTGACTTAAGTAGCTGACATAACAAGATAGCCTGGTGGCTAGTCAGCATACTTAACTAGCTACCTACTTACATAGCCATCTGGCTTGCCAACTGATTTATCTACCTAACTACATAGCTAACATGCTGACCAGCGAGCTGACTTAACTATGTGATTTAACAACTAGCCAGCTGGCTAGCCAGTTGATTTAACTAACCAGGTACTCTACTAGGTAGCTGGCTAGCCAGCTGACTTAACTCACTGACTTAACTAGCTAGATATCTATAACCAGCTGGCTTAAATAGGTGCGTAACTAACTATTTACCTAGCTAGCCAGCTGGCTGGCTTCGGACATAACTAGATGACTTAATTAGCTAACCAGCTGGCTGGCCTACTGACTTAACTATCTGACTTAACTTGCAAGCTAGCTGGCTGGCCAACTGAATTAACTAGCTGACTTAACCAGCTAGCCAGCTGGTTAGCCACCTGACTTAATTAGTTAGCTACCTAGCTAGCCAGCTGAGAAGCCAGTAGAATTAACTTGCTGGCATAAATAGCTAGCCAGCTGGCTAGCCAACTGACTTAACTAGCTCTCTACCTAGCTAGCTTGCTGGCTAGCCAGTTGGCTTACCTAGTTGACTTATAATTTGCCAGCTGTCTAGCCAAATGACTTAAGTAGATCCCAACATAGTTAGCCAGCTGGCTAGTCAGCTGACTTAACTAGCTGACTTAAATAGCTGGCCTGCTTGCTAGTCAGCTGAATTAAGTAGCTTGCTGTATAGCTAGCCAGCTGGCTAGCCAGCTGACTAAACTAAGTAAGTTAAATAACTAGCTTTCTGTCTAGCCAGCTGACTAAATTAGCAAGCTACCTAGCTAGCCCGCTGGCTAGCCAGATGACTTAACTAGATGATTTAACTAACTAGCCAGCGAGCTAGACAGCTGACTTAGCTATCTAGCTACCTAGCTAGCCAGCTGTCTAGTCAGCTGACAAATAGGATACTTAACTAGTTAGCCTGCTGGCTAGCAGGTTGACTCAACTGCCTAGGTACCTTGCTAGCCAGCTGGATAGCCAGTAGACTTCACTAGCTTGCTAGCTACATATCCCACTGGCTTGCCAACTGACTTATCTACCTAGGTACCTAGGTAACCAGCTGGCTAGTTAGCTGACTTATCTAGGTTGCTTAACTAGCTATCTAACTGGATAGCCAGCTTACTTAACTGGGTAGAGACCCAGCTAGGCAGCTGGGTATCCAGCTGACTTAACTTGCTGACTTAACTAGCTAGCAAGCTGAGTTAACTTGCTGACTTAAGCAGCTAGTTACCTAGCTAGCCAGCTGGCTTATCTAGCTGGCTTATCTAGCTAGCTATCTCCCTAGCTAACTAGCTAGCCAGCTGACTTAACTAGCCTACGTAACTAGCTACCTACCTGCCATACTTAGCTGACTAATATAGCTAGCTTTCTAGGTAGCCAGCTGACTTAACTAGCTGAAATAACAATCAAGTCAGATGGCTACCCATCTGACTTAACTGGCTTTTTAACTAGCTCACAAGCTGGATAGCCAACTGTCTTAATGAGCTGAATTAACTAGATAGACAGTTGGTTGCCAGCTGACTTAACAAGCTGATTTAACTTGCTAGCCAGCTGGTTGCCAGCTGACTAAACTAGTTGACTTACCAGCTAGTCAGCTTGCTAGCCAGCTGACTTATCTAGCTGGATACT
>NW_007246640.1:2270-4657 GCF_000164805.1 Carlito syrichta | reverse complement strand
TTAACTGGCTTTTTAACTAGCTCACAAGCTGGATAGCCAACTGTCTTAATGAGCTGAATTAACTAGATAGACAGCTGGTTGCCAGCTGACTAAACTAGCTGACTTAACAAGCTAGTCAGCTGGCTAGCCAACTGACTTAACTAGCTGGATACATATCTACCAGCTGGCTAGCCAGATGACTTACCTAGTTGACTTAAGCTAGTAAGCTTGCTAGCCACCTCTCTTAACTTGCTAGCTATCTACGTAGCCAGCAGGCTAGCCAAATGACTTAAATAGCTGATTTGAACAACTATCCTGCTGGTTAACATGATGAATTATCTTGCTAGCTACCTACCTAGACAGCTGGCTAGACAGTTGACTAAGCTAGCTGTAAAAACCAGCTAGCCAGTTGGCTAGCCATCTGACATAACTCACTGACATCACTAGCTAACCAGGTAGCAATATAGCTGACTTAACTAGCTAGCTACATATCTAGTCATTTGGCTAGCCAACTGTCTTAACTAAATGAATTAATGAGCTAGCCAGATGGCTGGCCAACTGACTTAACTAGCTCGCTACCTACTTTGCCAGCTGACTTAAGTAGCTGACTTAACTAGCAGCTACCTTGCTAGCCAGCTAACTTTAATAGTTCGCTAACTAGCTAGCTACCTCATTAGTCACCTGGCTTAAAGAGTTAGCTAACTAGATAGCTACTTAGCTAACAAGCTGCCTTGCTAAATAACTGTATTAACCAGCTAGATAACTAGTTAACTCAATCATTATCTAACGTGTTAGCTAGGGGACTTAATCATCTGACTTATCTCATTAACTAATGAACTGGCTAGCTGACTCATCCAGCTGACTTAACTCGTTAGCTAAAAAGCTAGCTATCTAGCTAGCTAGCTGACCATCCAGCTGACTTAACTCCTTAGCTAGCTAGCTAGCCTGATCAACCAGCTGACTCAACCCATTTGCTAACTAACAAGCTAGCTGACTCAACCAGCTGACAACCTGTTAGTTAACTAGCCTACTACCTGATGCAACCTGCTGACTTAAACCTTTAGCCAACTAGTTAGCTACCTGTCTTAACCAGCTGACTAAATTAGAAGCTGTCTTAACTAGCTGACTTAGCTAGCTGACTTTACTTAGCTAGCTGACTTTACTGGCTGACTTAACTAGTTAGCTGACTTAGTTACGTGAATTAAATATTTAGCTAACTATTTAACTAGCTGAATAACGAGGTGACTTAATTAATTAGCCAACTATTTAGGTAGCAGACTTAAGTACCTGACTTAAATAATTAGATAACCAGTGAGCTACGAGACTTAGGTAGCTTACTTAGCTAGCTAGCTAGTTAGCTAGTTCACTTAGCTAGCTGACTTAGCTAGTTGGCTAATGAGATAGCTAGCTGAATTAATGAGTTGGTTAATGAATTAGCTATATTAACTAGTTATTAAATGAGTTAACTAGCTGACTTGACTAGTTGATTTACTGAGTTAGCTAGGTGACTTAAGCTGTTGGCTGATGAGTCGGCTGACAAGCTAACTGGTTTAACACGTTGGTTGACTACTCGGCCAACATGTTAGCTGGCTTAACAAGTTGGTCGACTAATCGGCTGACTATTTAGCTTGCTTAAATAGTTGACTGATGAGTTGGTCCCATAGTTAGTTCAGGTAAGTATTTGGCGGGGTAGTTTGGTCACCTAATTAATCGGCCAACTAGTTGACTGTCTAGTTAGCTGACCTAAGTAGTGGGCCGTCTATTTAGCTGACCTAACTTGTAGCCTGAGAAATTGGCCCACTAGTCGGCCGATTGGTGAGCTGACTTAACTAGTTGGCCGGTTAGTAGGCTGAAAGGTTAGCTGACTTAACAAGTTGGCCAGCAAGTGAGCAGACAGGTGAGCTCACTTAACTAGTTGGCTGGTGAGAGTGCCAACTGGTCAGCAAAGTAACTAGTATGCTGGTCAGTGAACCGACACATGCGCTGCCATAACTAATCAGCCAGCTAGTGAGCTGACCAGTGAGCTGACTTAACTAGTCGGCTGACATGCAAGCCGACTAATTAGCAGATCTGTTTACCTGTGAGTGAGCTGACAAGTTAGTTGACCTGTTGACTGACGTGCGAAACAACTAGTTTGCTGACAGGTTGGCAGGCGAGCAAGCCTACTAGTTAGTTGACCTGATGGAAAGTGAGGGAAACCACTAGTTAGCTCACCAGCTAGCTGAGTTGCTAGCTGACAAGTTAGCTAAGTAACTAGCTGATTTGCTAGCTTACTTAACTAGCTATCAGATTAGGAACCTGACTAGTTGGCTGACTTAACTAGGTTTCTGAATAGTTAGCCTAGATGCTAGCTCACTTAACTAACTAGCTGGCTATCTAGGTGACTTAACTAGCTGACTAACTAGTTG
>NW_007246640.1:0-2035 GCF_000164805.1 Carlito syrichta | reverse complement strand
GTCTTAACTAGCTAGCTACCTGGGTGGCTAGCTGGCTAGGTAACTGGCTAGCTAGCTAGCGGGCTGGCCCCCTGGCTAGCCAACCGGGTAAATAGCCAGCAGGCAGTCTGGACATTGGGATAGCCAGTCAACTTACCTGGACAGACACTCTGCTGGTCAGCCAGCTAGCCATCCGGCTTAACAAGCTGTCCACCTACCTGATCAGTCTGCTAACAAGGTGGCTTGACTTGCCAGCCACCTAGCTAGCCAGTCGTCTAACCAGCTGACTTAACAAGCTGACTTAAATAGATAGGCATCCGGCTAGCCAACGGGCTTTACTAGCTAGCCACTTAGCTAGCCAACCAGCTAGCCAGCTCACTTAACTTGCTGACATAATCAGCTAGCTAGCCAGCTAGCCAGCTCAATTAGCTAGCTATCTACCTAGTCAGGTGGCTGTCAAGCTGATTAACTAGCTGACTTAACCAGCTAGTCAGCTGGCTAGCCAGCTGACTTGACTAGAGAGCCACCTAGATAGCCAGTTGGTTAGTCACGTGAATTAACTAGCTGATTTAACCAGCTAGCCATCTGGCTAGCCAGCTGACTCAACAAGCTGACATAATTAGTTAGCCAGCTGTACACCCAGCTGACCTAACTAGCTGACACCTCTAGCGAGCCAGGTGGGTAACCAGCTGACTTAACTAGATAGATACTTATGTATCCCACTGGCTTAACAGCTGACTTAACTATCTAACTACCTAGGCAACAAGTTGGCGAGCGAGCTGTGTTAACTAGGTGACTTAACTAGCTAGCCAGCTGGCTACCCAGCTGACTTAACTAGCTCAGTACACAGCTAGGCAGCTGGCTAGCCAGCTGAATTAACTAGCTGACTTAACTAGCTGACTTAGCAAGCTGGCTACCTAGCTAGCCAGCTGAATTTACTACCTGAAATAATTAGCTAGCTACCTAATTAGATATCTTGCTAGAAAGCCAATTTAACTAGCTGACTTAACAAGCTAGCTAGCTGACATAAGTAGCTGATTTCACTAGCTAGCTACCTAGCTAGCCAGCTGACTAAACTAGCTGAAATAAGCAGCTAGCCTGCTGTCTAGCCATCTGAATTGACTAGATTTTTAACTAGATAGGGATATGGCTAGCCAGCTGATTTAATGAGGTGACTTAACTAACTATCCAGCAGGTTAGCCACCTGACTTAACTAGTTGATTAATGAGTTAGGGAGCTCGCCAGCCAGGTGACTAAACTAGCTGACAGCCAGATATCCAATTGGATATTCAGCTGACTTAACTAGCAGTCTATGCATCTAGCCACCTGGATAGCCAGCTGACTTAACTAGCTGACTTAACTACCTGTCTTAATTAGCTTGCCTGCTTTCTAGCCAGTTGAATTCACAGATTTCTAAATAGCTATCTAGCTGGCTATCCATCTGAATTAACCAGGTGACTTATCTTGTCAGCCAGCTGTCTAGCCAGCTGACATAAATAGCAGGCTACCTAGGGAGCCAGAAGCCTAGTCAGCTGACTTAACTAGGTGACTAAAGAGCTAGCCAGCTGGCTCAACAGCTGACATAACTAGTGAGCTACCTAGCTAGCAAGCTGGCTAGCCAGCTGACTTAAGTAGTTCTCTACCTCTCTAGTCACCTGGATAGCAAGTGACTTAACTAGTTGACTTAATTAGCTAGCCAGCTGGCTAGACAACAAACTTAAGTATGTCACTAACTAGCTAGAGAGCTGGCCAGACAGCTGATTTAACTAATTGTCTTAACTAGCTCTCCTGCTATCTAGCCAGTTGAATTAACTTGCTTGCTACATAGCTAGTCAACTGGCTACCCAGATGAATTAACTAAGTTACTTTTCTAGCTAGCCAGCTGTGTATCCAGCTGACAACTAGCAAGCTACCTAGCTAGCCAACTGGCTAGTCAGCTGAGTTATCTAGGTGACTTAACTAGCTAGCAAGCTGACTAGACAGCTGACTTAACTATGTAGCTGCCTAGCTAGCCAGCTGTCTAGACAGAATGATTTAATTGCCTAGCTATGTAGCT
>NW_007246639.1:487526-499889 GCF_000164805.1 Carlito syrichta | reverse complement strand
TGATCTCAAATCAGGTGAAGTGGGGACCAAAGTGAGGCCCAAACTTTACCTGTACAATGATTATTTATATACCTAACCCTGTATTGTACCCCCATCTTTAAAATAAAACTTAAAAAAAAATAAAATTGCTAAAAAGAAATTATAAAAAAAGAACAACTATGGCTTACATAGATAAAAGTTTGTAAATCATAAGTTAACATAATAACAAATCATTATAAGGTGAACTCATGTGTAACTACTACTTTGCAAAAGAACCTGAACATTGCTCACAGTCAAGATGTTTCTCATATCTCTTTTGCCTGCAGATGATCAAGCCGTTTACTTTACAGTAAACACTCCTTGTTCTTTTTTAAATTTTACCTACTTAGTATGCATGTCTAAATAAAATAGCTTAAGTTTTCCATTTATGATCTTTATATAAATGGAATAATACAGTATGTATTCTTTTGCCCTGTTTCTTTCACCTAACAGTGTGTCCGAAAGTTTTTTCAGATCGTATTTTCTATCATGAAAAATGTTCTAATATACAGAAGTATTTATCACTTATATATAAAGTATAAAGAATAATACAATGAGCACTTATGTACCCATCACCCAGCTTTAGAAATTTCCCTCATTTCAAACCTGGGTTTACCTAGCAGTTTTCAAATATTTTGGCAAGACAAAAAACTGGGAATATGTGAACTGTTTAACTACCAGTTATTATTGACAGAATGGTTTGGATCCTCTAAGCATCTTGATCCTCTAAATATCTTTACTCGTAGTATAACCACACCATCCTGACCTCCTGGTCCCAGGCCCTTAAAGCTGCCTTGGCCTCGATGGTGACTGAAACTAATTCACTCCTGTGGCCAAAGTTGCTGAGGCTACATTGTGTGAAAACAAACAGGGGCATGTGTAAATCCTACTCCGGGCCCGAGGTGCTATAAGCTGCTTTTCACTGAAACACTCACTCTACTCTCAGTGGGTGGAAGTCTCCACTTAGAAAGTTACTTGTTGATCTGATTTCAGTCTTGCAAGCATACCATAACAGCTCATTTCTGGGTCCTTGAGAATGCTTTCCTTGAGTGCTGCAGTGGCATGTCTTCTGGTGATTATCACTTTGTTCAGATAATGCCCATGACAGCACTGAACAATTCAGTGCTCATGACAGCACTGAACAACAACTCCAATTTCTTCCTATATCCTCTACGGCAAATATTCATTCATTCAACAAATACTTATTGAGGGCCAACAGTGTGTGAACACTCCACTAGGTAATATATGTTAAATAAATATGCATAGAAAGTAGAAAGAGCACTAGTAAAATCCCAGACAAGGACCAAAAAAAAAATCACTGACAGTATGCTATTTACAAAGTACATGAAATCTCTGGATGAATAAAACAAGGTATACATTACAGAACAGTTGCTACCTTTTTGGAAATAGGTGAATGAATTTAAGTTATTTTTGGCCCTTACATCCTGAGAGATCCTGTGAGGCCAGAGGGTACCCTTTTACACTCCACAGCCCACATACCTCTCTATCACATGACATCCTGAGTGTGCTAGAGCTAGTCATAGGTGTCTCTCCTCAACTACAGTAGCTTCTTTAAGGGCAAGACCAAGTGTTCCTCAGCTTTGCATTCTCAATGGCTGACCTATAGGAGAGCCTCAAAAAAAAGCTTCCTGAAATGTCAGTCAATAACTAAAGTAAAAGTGTAAAACTAAGTTCCATTATGGAATTTTCCCTTAATATAAAGAAGTTACACCTTAAGATGTCAATATTCATGTTAACTTGATTACTGAATAGCTCTAAGATTCCAAATGGTAAAGATTCGGTTTTCTTCACAGTACCTGTAGAAGCTAGAGCTTTGCATGAATGACTGGGAAAAGGGTTTCCACACCTAACACAGGGGACATCAGCTGTTATATATTCAGGGCTGGAATTCAGTCAGCATGCACCAAGGAGACTATACCTGTTGTTTATATCTGGCAGCCGTTCTGATTGGCTTATTTCATGCTTAATGTTAAATATATGAACACCATGCATTATATATAAGGAAAGTTAATGTAAAATGACAGTCATATGACAATGGAGGAAGAAGAGCTATAAAGGCTCTAATACTGTAAAAATGGAATTGTAGAAGGACATCTGAAAACTGTCAGTGAATTCTACTTATACCTTGAATAATCAAATAAATATATTAATAAATAAAATAGTTGCACAGTTTATTTTTGCATAAATACCTTAGATTGAAACTCCCTAAAAGAGAAAGTCCTTTAAAAGAAAGTTGAAATGGCTATACTAATATTAGAAAAAGTAAATTTCAGAGTAAAGACTTTTTTTTTTTTGAGTTGGGGTCTTACTCCATCACCAGACTAGAGTGCAGTGGCACGCTTCCAGCCACCGCAGCCTCGACCTGATGGGCTCCAGCGATCCTTCCACCTCAGCCTTCCAAGTAGCCGGAACTACTGGCATGCACCAACACACCCGGCTAATTCAGTTGATTTATTGTAGAGACAAGGTCTCACCAAGTTGCCTTGGTGGTTCTTGAACCCACAGGTTCAGGCAATCCACTCACCTCAGCCTCCCAAAGTGCTGGGATTATAGGCTGAGCAACCGAGTCCGGCAGTGAAGACTATTACTAGAAATAAAAAGGGTCATTTCATAACGATAAAGGCATAAGTTCATCAAGGACATAACATTTCAAAATGTTAATGCACCTAATGAGAGAACTTTAAAATACATAAAGCAAAAACTGATTGAATTTCAAGGAGAAACAAAATCATATTTGTAATTGGAGATTTCAATACCCTTTTCTCAACAACTGACAGGAAAAAATATATAAAATCAGTAAACAGCCGGGCTCAGTGGCTCAGCCTGTAATCCCGCGCCTTTGGGAGGCTGAGGTGAGTGGATCGCCTGAGCCTGCGGATTCGAGACCCGCCTAGGCAACTTGGTGAGACCTCATCTCTACAATAAATCAAAAATCAGCCGGGCATGGTAGCGCGCACCTGTAGTTCCAGCTACTTGGAAGGTTGAGGCAGAAGGATCGCTGGAGCCCAGCAGGTCGAGGCTGCGGTGGCCGGGAGACGGCCATTGCACTCCAGTCTGGGTGACAGAGTGAGACTCCAATTCAAAAAAATAAAATAAAATAAAATAAAATCAGTAAAGACATAAAGAGAAGATTTCAACACTAGCAACTTGACCTAATTGACATCTTAGGTCGATTAGGAGAATCAATTGACTCTCCCAAATAACAGTAAAATATGCATTCTTTTCAAGAGCCCATTGAACACTTACCAAGACAAATCACAATACATTTAAATAAATACATTTTAAAAGATTCAGCTTATAAAAAGTATACTCTCTGACCACAATGGAATTACCAAAATACCTCTACAAAATCCCCAAATATTTAGCAAAATAGTAATACGCTTCTAAATAATCCATGACTCAAAGAAAAGTCAAAAGGTAAATGAGAAAGCATTTTTAACTGAACAGAAATAAATACACTGCTAAAAACAACACTTAGGAGAAATTACATAGCACTAAACACCTATACAAAAAATAAAGAAGGGTCTCAAATCAATGACCTAAGATTTCATCATAAGAAATTAGAAAAAGAACACTAAGATAGTACACATCTTAGTGAACCCCTAACATTGTGCCATGCATTTGGTCATTGACAAGCTATCCAGAGGATGAATTTTCTCAAAGACAACCCAAACACTACTAAACATCAGCTCTCAGCCATTGAGAATACATGCCCACAGTCACCGGATCTGATAAACACTGTAGGCAGCATTGGCAGAAACAGTAAGTTCTTTTTAAAAGACCAAAGAAGTTAAGAATTTAAAAAAGGACATAGCATATCTATACTGGATTTATTCACAGGAAGTAAATAATGCTTCTGTTTTTAACTTGATAGCTCTCATACTTTAGTTATGAGGATATTTGACTCTTACTATTATTGTTGGGAGGAAAACTTAAGGCTAATGTTTCATTAACATGAGTTAATGTTCATTAAACAACTAGGTTGAGCCATACAAGATTGCCATTTTATAGGCCCAAAATTGTCAAAATATTGGCAATTTCATACTGTCTAAGCTAATAATTCCTGAAACTGCAATAGATACAATCTAAGAGCAAAAATACTGCAGCCTTTCAGGCTTATTAAATTGATATTAATATACAAACAGTAGGATAATATTCTTTTTAACTTTTATTTTTTAATCTCTCAAGTGTCAGGTAATGATTCTTGTCTCCAGAAAATCTTTCCCCATCAAAGCCACAACTTAATATCCAATATGTGTAACAGGCCACTCCCAAATCCCACCACACAGCCATCTTTTCAGGGACCCTCAGAAGGCTTTGTGTGGTTATATAATATACATATACATGGACATGTGTGTGTGCATATATATATATATATATATATGTGTGTGTGTGTGTGTATATACATAACATATATATTTCCGTGACAATGAAAAGGCAGTTTTTGTTCCTAAGAAATTTATCAAAAGTTACACATCAGTGAATCTCTACTTAAGAACCTAACATGCCAAAAAGAATCATCAACAAAACTTCAAATTGTGACTTTCTATTCATTTTACACATACAATTCTTAAAATGATCATCTTTCCAGTATGTGTCAAATCATTCCAATTACAAAACCCCATGTGCACACATGTTTCAGGAATATGATTGTTCAGGAATATGATATGAGGCATATATATATATATATATATTTGAATATATGCTGGATTAAATAGTCCACTTGGGTGGAAATTCCAAAGCATCATTTACAGCATTTACATACTTATTTTATGTGCCAGATGCTTGGAAGCCAAAACTAAATTTGATACTGTATAATGTAGGTCAACATTGGAGCAAGAGAAACAACAATACTGGGGCATTTTATGTTAATTACACTGATATAGGTACAAACGGTAGTTTAAGTGAGGTTGTTTGGAAAAGAGTAGCATTGATTTTCATCTTAGTCTGAAAATAAAACCCTATTAAGCAGTTAAAAAACAAATTAAAACCCTACGTTCTGAAATATACTAAAAGGCTTAACATTTTCTCCCACTGTGTCCCACATATGTAACAGCCTGCCTTTTGAAACGAGAACAAGGAAAATAGAACAGAAAAGAGGAAGGTAAATTTTAAAGAGGCTTTTTACCAGAAGTCAGAAAAATCACACTTGGTGTGAACTCCCTCAGTCTCCCTTATGTCCCAGAGTTTAGGTGCACTTGAGTAACAACAATAAGAAGACTTTCATTTGGCATATTGTCTAGCTAGGGAACAAGACATAGTGCCCACAGGAGAGACACTTGAGACTCTCATGCTCAACTCTGGAACTAAACAGTTTAGTGACCTGTGCCAGCTTTATAAGGAATTCCGCATCAACAACAGCCTACCTGAAGCGCAAGCAAGAAGAGGTCCACAATGCGGTGGGGTCCTAAACAGGCTGCTGCAATTCATGTCCCTTAGCCAGCCATCCACTTCGTCAGTTACTCCACCACGAACCAACAGGTTGAAAGCAAGGCAGAGAAAGCCCAGATCTTGTGACTCAAGTCGATTTGGTTTTTAACCAGCTGTCACTGGTTAACCAGCTTTATAAACAGAATCTAAAGCACAACATATGACTTTCCTTCCATACCCGAACACTTAAGGGCTTGAGGCCTAACTGCCTAGAGTCTTGCTATGAACTGTAACTATTGTAAGTTTTCAAATCCTCAGTCACTCAGCTCCCAGACTGCTAACTGGAATTTCATCCCACATGTGCCCCTCACAATTAGCAGGGTTATTTTAGGCACTGACCTAAGTTCTCAGAGAATGTAAGCTGATGGCTGAGGGGTGTCTAATGTATCAGTTGCTTGGTTACAATAGAAAGCGCACATGTGAAGCTCACAGTCTATGTGCAGTGCTTCCTCAACACCAACCACATGGGTTTTACTTTAGGTGAGGAGAAACACTGAAATTATACACCCATCTTTAAATATCCACAGAGAGCTTAGACCCATCATGAATAAACACAGAGCAGTCACAGCTTGGTTAGAGAAATGACTGTCAGGGAGTATAGAATTCAAGGGAGGCATGCGAATGACTTGGACAGCTGTTTTATAAAATAATTTTAAATTCTGACTGGCAGTGTCCAGTCACATAGTGCATATCATTCCGCAGGAAGTCCCAATAAAAGTAAACTAACTGCCAGAAACTTATCAAGATTATTCATTCCCTTCTAAGCTGTCATAGAGAAAGCTACAAATATAAGAAATACTCTAGACATTTTTCATAATTATGAAACTTAGTTCTCTTCTACAATTTGACACATATCTACTACAAAGCATGCTATTTCTAATAAAGTACTCCACCTACTGGCTAATGTGACGGCTTTGTAGACACATATCTCAGAAGAGAAATAACCAAGAAAGAAACAGTGGAAGGAAACTGCATCGTGCCTCCTTACCCAGTGAGTTCTTCCATGCCAGCACTGAGCATTCTGACTCCCAGAAGCAACATGGGATACATTCACAAATCTTCCAACTTCCTCATCAACACCCTACTTATGGTTTCCAGTAGGGTGGAAACCTAGTTAGAACTCCAGGCGAGTTTGAAATCCAGACGGGGATGAAAATAAGTTAGATATAAACCGGGCTCGGAGCTCAGCCTGTAATCCCGCACTTTGGGAGGCTGAAGTGAGTGGATTGCCTGAGACCGCGGGTTCGAGACCCACCCGGGCAACTTGGCGAGACATCATCTCTACAGTAAATCAAAAAATTAGCCGAGTGTGGTAGCGTGCACCTGTAGTTCCGGCTACTTGGAAGGCTGAGGCGGAAGGATCGCCGGAGCCCAGCAGTTCGAGGCTGCGGTGGCCGGGAGTGGCCATTGCACTCCAGTCTGGGTGACAGAGTGAGACTCCAACTCAAAATAAATAAATAAAAAAGTTAGATATAAAGGAGGATTTACTGGATTAGAGATTTGGTGAGAACTACTTGGAGGAGGAATCAATGAAACTTCATTGTCAGAGAAGTTTAAATAAAAGAGTGAATAAATCTGTTGGAAATGTTTAGCCATGTTCTACTGTAAAGAGAGAATACAAAAATGAATAATGTCCTAAAGTCCCTTCTGTTTCATTAGCTATCACTCTCTCAAACTTGAGCTCAGTAGTCACCTCTGCTGGAAGCCTCTTGCCTGCCCTTGCCTGGCTGAATGCGGCCTCCTCAGTGCTTCCAGGCTCTGCCTCTGCCTGACATCTTCATGTCTCTTTACCTCCTTCCTCCTTTTCCAAACAGGGAACTACAGACAGCAGTTGAATCAGATTTATCTTTTCAGCTGGATTTTAAAACAGCACTGGGACCTGAGCAAATGTCAAAGAATGTTGCTGAATGAATGAATTCTGGAATACTATAGAATCAATGGAGCACACACGATCTGCTTCTGGGTTCAAAAAGCTACCCCCACTTTCCTGAAATATAGTTAGTTCAGAGTGACCAGCAGCTCTGAGGAGACACAATGGATGTCATGTATACTTAATTTTAAAACACATAAAGCCAGATGAATATCTGATGAATGTCAAATCTTTAGTAAGAGTGTGCCTTACAGCCCATTCCCAGTTCCTACCTTAAGCCAGGCTTGCTCTAATCAGTGCTAATTATAAATAAGAATCTGTCTTCTCCAAGCAGAAAGGCTTTTTCACACAGTTCCCTCTCTGACATATAGCCACCTTTTTTCTCCACTGCCCCGGATCCCCTTTCCACAAGCTGAGGTTCTTCCATATGTGATAATGATTCGGAACAGAAAGACACATGCAGCAGTCAAAGCCGACCCACAATGTGAATTAATTACAGATTATAATGGTGGCATTTCATTTGTATATGTTTCCACAAACATCAATTTCACATAAACTTGTAACATTTAACCTTCAAATATGTTGCATATCTTTCAAGAATAAGAAAAAAATGTGTATTTTCTATTAGGAGTGGCAAAAGTATTTGGACCGCTGAACTCTCTCTTAAGAGTTATTTTTTCATCATTGGTTTTTAATCTATATTTGATAGCATAGCCTGTGGCAAATTTTTTTTTAAGAGAGAGAGAGGTAACCCCAGTTCTGTGGTCAGTTATATCCTGGCAGGAAAATAAAAGAACATGTACTTCACAGGGTCCTATTTTTAATTCTCATTTAAATAGCTGTCAGTTCTTGCCAACACAAAAGAAGAAAGATGAGAAAATCAAGACAAGATTTTCTGACCAGAACCAAGTATTAACATTGGTCTGGAAAGCTATGCTTATTTGGAAATTTATATATTTCTAAGAGAATTTAAGAAACATCCAAATATAATTTTCCAGAAATCTATAACACTCCAAAAGTTTATATATGTGTATATGTGTGTGTGTATATACATATATATATAATATTCAAACTATATATATTGTATTCAAATGGAGGCACTTGCCAGAGTTAACTATAAGGAGGATTCTTCTAAGATTCCTATAAGCTTTTTAATAGCTTACATTTATATAAGCTATTATTTATGCATGTAGGTTATTATTCTTTAATAGGTCTCATTGTGAAATATATTCATTTATTTAAGTATGACTTTTTGTTCAATATTCATTATTATCAGGCGCTGAGCTCAACTCTCAGAAGTTTAAAAATCAAAAGAACATGGCCTCAGTCCTCAAGGATCTTAGAATCTAGAGAGATAGATAGGTAAGTAAATAATTACAATGTAGTTTGAGAAATACAGTGATATCTGCAGAGGCAGCATGAGAACAGGAACAAGAGGAGGGGCAGCTAATACAGAATAACAGAGAGATGCCAGTTAGAGGAGATGAGACAAAGCTGTTCTAAAAGACAAATAGGAGAGAGCCAAACATGGGCAGTGGGGAAAAGCATTCAAGGAAGAAAAAGAAGTACCACTTGAGATGGGGAAGGATAGTCCAAGGCACTTTTGCTGAGGGAGTTGAAAACACCTCAGTATGAGAAAAGCCTAGCTTGCAAGGGCAAGGGTGGGAATGAGCAGAGAGGCCAGAAATGTAACTGGAGAATAAAATAATCCCTCCCACTTCAGGCCAGCCTAGAGGAAGGGATGTCCAGAATCACAGCTTGCATGTATCTAAATCCTGAGGGGCTTCTAAAGGCCTTTGGCAGTGGAGAACTTCGATTAAACTGTTCAATTAAGTCATGATTTAGTTCCCATTTGAGTCATAAGTCAATGCAGATAAAATCCATACAATTACATAATTGATATTTTATATTACTCCATATGTAATATTTACAATCCAGTATGGAGTATTGGTATAAACATAAGCTTCATTTTTTAAAGCACACATAAACATTTTAAAGCAGTGATTCAAAATCACAGTCATTGGAATTGGAAATCTTCCAGTTCAATTTCCTCTTATTGTAAAGGAGGAAACTAAGATCCAGAGAGGCTGTCATTTGTTCCAGTCATATGCTGGAAAGGGGCAGCCCCTCTACAAGGACAGAAGTCTTTAAATATCACTCATTGCCTAACTTCTGCATCTGCTGTGGTGGGGGGATGGGGGGTTTGTATAACATATGTACTTTTATTCTATGATCTATAGAGAGTCATTGTTGAATTTTAAGCACTGAACCAAAAGCTTGAGTGAGATTTGTATTTCAGAGAAATCTCTCATTGTTTTGGTAGAGTGAGATTAGGAGTCTTTGCAATAACTCAGAGAAAGGATGATGACAGGTATACCTAAGCAAAGGTAGTGGGAATGGAAAGGAGTGAACAAATTATAGAAACATAGAGAAATACAGGGAGATGGAATAGACGTGATTTGGTGACCAGTTGGACATGGTGAGTAAAGATGCAGAGAAGCTGAGAATGAATAACTTCTCATTTCTTGATATGGTTAACAGAGTGACCCAAGAGGAAGCATCTCGTGGGATGTACATGAGGCATTTAGGGAAAAGGGTGATCCCACCTAGCTTTTGAGATTATTGACGATATTTTGAGATTGGTGGAGTGACAGATGCCACAACCAAATCACCTTCAAACCCCTTGGGATATTAAATTTTGGTATTTGAGGTAGCTTATGCTACCTTTGTTCCTCCCAGAAATGTGGACATAAAATCATAATTATTATTACCTGACAATACTATTGCACTTTAGCAGTATCTTAAATTGCCATTTTATATTATTTCTTGATTTCTAATTCTGATTATAGAAGACTAACTTATGCAGAGCAATCATCTTGGTAAGAACAACTAGATATGTTGAATAAAAAAGAATCAGTTTGAAAGCATCATAGAGTTACCAAGGCAGCAGGGATTTAAAAGCCTAAGATCCACAGAGAATGGAAACTTCGAGAGGTAAGATATTTGGCACCTGTTACCCCTCAAGACCTTTGCAGATTTGTAAACAGAGCCTAGAGGTTGAGAAGATGAGCTGAACTTCCAGCAGTCTTCAGTGTCATACAGCCCAACAACCATCATCACCAAAAAAAAAAAAAAAAAGCCGGGCTTAGTGGCTCAGCCTGTAATCCCAGCACTTTGGGAGGCCGAGGCGAGTGGATTGCCTGAGCCAACGGATCTGAGACCCGCCCGGGCAACTTAGCGAGACCTCGTCTCTACAATAGATAAAAAAGTAGCCAGGCGTGGTAGTGCACGTCTGTAGTTCCGGCTACTTGGAAGGCTGAGGCGGAAGGATCGCTGGAGCCCAGCAAGTCAAGGCTGCGGTGGCCGTGAGTGTGCCACTGCACCCCAACCTGGGTGATAAGAGTGAGATTCCAACTCAAAAAAAAAAAAAAATAGAGCTCAAAACCCACCAAGGAGGAGAAGTCCTGGTAAAAATTCAGGCTTTCAGAGAGGGCCTCTAAAGGACCTCACCAGAGGAGCAGAGGTAAACAGGAAATAATAAACCAGTCCTCACAAGATGAATACAGCAATACATTTAAAAAGATAATGCGCCGGGCTCGGTGGCTCAGCCTGTAATCCCATGCCTTTGGGAGGCTGAGGTGAGTGGATTGCCTGAGCCCACGGGTTCGAGACCCGCCTGGGCAGCGAGACCTCATCTCTACAATAAAAAGCAAAAAAATCAGCCGGGCGTGGTAGCACATGCCTGTAATTCCAGCTGCTCGGAAGGCTGAGGCGGAAGGATCGCCGGAGCCCAGCAGGCGAGGCTGCGGTGGCCGGGCGCGGCCACTGCACTCCAGTCTGGGCGACTGAGTGAGACTCCAACACACAAAAAAAATAAAAGATAATGCATCATGATCAAGTTGGATTGATTCCTTCCAGAAAGGCAAGTTTGGTTTCATGTACAAAAAAGAAATTTTAAAAAATTATATGATCTAAATAGATTCAAAAAAAAAAAGCATTAGTTCAAAGGTACCATTTGTGGATAAACCTCATAAACATCTCTTGAGCAAAAGAAACCAAATACGAAAGGATCTATTTAGCATGACTGTATTTACTTGAAGCACCAAAATAGGCAGACTGTGTCAGTTAGAGATGCTTACATGGGCAGTAAAGCTATAAAGAAAGGGAATTGATTATTAAAAAGTCAGAAAGTTGATTATTTCTGAAGGGATAAAAGTCATTTAATCTAATCAGAGTATATGGGGTTGTTTCTATGGTCCTGGAAAAGCTCTATTTTTGTTTTTCAATCAAGGAGTTATAGGTTAGGTGCTTGCCTTAAAGTTGTTTTTTATTAAAAACATTATATATACATATATAACAATTTAAAAATATGATAAAAGGAATATGTACTGATAGGAATAAGAGAAGACTTGGACAATAAAGAATACTATGTTCTAGATAAAGAGATTCAAGTTTATGAATATGTCAAGTCTTCCTAAATTCATCTCTAAATGTAACATAGTCCTAATAAAAATACCTACTGAAATTTTGGGGGACTAGACAAGCTGATTATAACATTTAAGTTGAAAAATAAGCTACAAAGACTCAAGACCTGTAAGGGAAAGAAATCCATAAACACCACCATAAAAAATATTCATTCCTATATGAAATATAAAATGTTATAAACAAAGTTAAAAGATAAATAGCAAATGACAAACCAAGAAAAGAATTTGCAAATATTCACATTATTTTCTACAAATCAGCAAGTAAAGCAGCAATGACTAAACAAAGTGTATAGAAAATGTATTAATATAAAGACTATACAGCCGGGCTCAGTGGCTCAGCCTGTAATCCCAGCGCTTTGGGAGGCCAAGGTGAGTGAATTGCCTGGGCCTGCGGGTTCGAGACCTGCCTGGGCAACTTGGCGAGGCCTCGTCCCTACAAACGTTAGCTGGGCGTGGTTGCACGCACCTGTAGTTTCGGCTACTTGAAAGCTGAGGCGGAAGGATTGCCGGAGCCCAGCAGGTCGAGGCTGCGGTGGCTGG
>NW_007246639.1:483619-487506 GCF_000164805.1 Carlito syrichta | reverse complement strand
GCCCACGGGTTCGAGACCCACCTGGGCAACTTGGCGAGACCTCATCTCTACAATAAATAAAAAAAAATTAGTCAGGTGTAGTAGCGCGCACCTGTAGTTCCAGCTACTTGAAAGGCTGAGGCGGCAGGATTGCCGGAGCCCAGCAGGTCGAGGCTGCGGTGGCTGGTAGTGGCCACTGCCCTCCAGTCTGGGCGACTGAGTGAGACTCCAACTCAAACAAACAAACAAACAAACAAAAAAAGACTATACAAAAGGGAATACAACTTTCAAATATATGAAAAGATATTCAGCCTTGTAATAAGAAAATTAAAAATTAAAGGTACTTTGAAATGGCTGGTTTTACCTATTAGATTAGCAACATCAAAATACTAGTGAAGATATGTTGAAAGATACATGCTCATATTTTGCTGGGTAAGAATATAAATAAGTACAAGATTTTTGGAAATCTTATATTTCCATATACATATGCGTCTATTTCAATATATATTTTTACCCTTTGGCCTAGCAAATTACAATTTAATATTTTTTTTCCTACATATATACTCATATAATAGATGACATTACAAAGCTATTTGCTGTAGCACTGGAAATAACATAAACGTCTATTAATAGAGGACTGTTAAATTGTGTTAAACATATAATGGAAGCTATACTATTATTAAAAAGAATAAGACAGATCTTAATATTCTGATTTGGGATATTTTCCAAGACATATAACTTCTTGATTAAAAAACAAAAATAGAGCTTTTCCAGGACCATAGAAACAACCCCATATACTCTTCTCTGATCAAATGCCCTCTGTCTCTTCAGAGGTAATTAAAACAAAAGAATCCAGGTGAGATGGCTCATGCCTATAATCCCAGCATTTCGGGACGCTGAGGCAGGAGGATTGCTTGAGGCTAGGAGTTTGAGACCAGTCTGGGCAACATAGAGAGACCCCCATCTCTACTTTTTTTTTTTTTTTTTTTTTTAGCCCTGCTTGGTGGTATGTGCCTGTAGTCCTAGGTACTCCAGAGGCTGAGGTGGGAGGTTCCTTGAACCCAGGAGTTCGAGGTTGCAGTAAGCTATGATCGCCCCACTGCACTCCAGCCTGGGTAACAGAGCAAAACTACATCTCTAAAATATTCTTCCGGCCAGGCGCAGTGGCTCAAGCCTGTAATCCCAGCACTTTGGGAAACCAAGGTGAGTGGATTGCCTGAGTCCACGGGTTCAGGACTAGGCTGGGCAAGTTGGCGAGACCTAATCTCAACAATAAATCAAAAAAGAAAAATTAGCCGGGCCTGGTAGTGCACACCCGTAGTTCCGGCTACTTGGAAGGCTGAGACAGAAGGATCACCAGAGTCTAGCAGGTCAATGCTGGGGTGGTCGTGAGAATGCTACTGTACTCCAGCCTGGGTGAAGGAGTGAGACTCTAACTCAAAAATAAAATAAAATCAAAAAATGAAATATTCTTATTATTTATCTATTAAAGATGCAACATTTTCATTAATTCATAAATATACTTGAACATATTTTCTATGCCAAGCACTTTTCTAGGCCCTTGGAATATAGCAGAGAACAAAGCAGGAAAAGACAAACAGTAAGTAAATAAAATATAGTATGTGTCATGTAGTGTTAAGTGCTCTGAAGGAAAAGAAAAGTGAAATAGAGAGTCCTAGCGTGGTAGCGAGTAAATTGCTTTATACAGAATCTGACAAGGTGCTATCTAAACAGAGACCAAAAGGAAATGAAAGTTGAGACAGAAGGATTCTGGGGAAAGTACATCCCAGGAAGTCAGAAGAGCAAGTGTAAAGATTCAGGACTGTGAGTAGGCTTAGTATATTTAGGGTATAGCTAAACAGAACTGAAGAAAGAGGATAGGATAGGATAGGAGATGTAGCCAGAAAGGTTGGTAGTAGGAAGAGAGAAACAGATCACACAGAGTCATTGCAAGAACTTTCAGGCTTTTATTCTGACACAGAAAGCCACCAGAAGATGTCGCAGTTTGGTTTTCTGGGAGGCACACTCTAAAATGGAGACTATTGTGCAGGAAGTTTATTAGGGAGTGCTCTTGGGATGATTTCTTGAGGAATGGGAAGGAAGGAAACAGGGTTGGAGAAAGTTGGGCTGTAATGCAGTCTCAACTAATGTGCCAGTCCGTTCCACATGGAACTCTAAAACTGAGATGGCTCTTCAAATTGTTCCAAGTTAGAATAAAAGGTCCAGGCCTGTACAGCCCCATAACAATGAGTCCTTAAATATGGGATAAAGTCAGGCTCGGTGGCTCAGCCTGTAATCTCGCACTTTGGGAGGCTGAGGTGAGTGAATTGCCTGAGCCTGGGGGTTTGAGACCCGCCTGGGCAACTTGGTGAGACCTCATCTCTACAATAAATCAAAAAACTAGCCGGGCGTGGTAGCGTGCGCCTGTAGTTCCAGCTACTTGGAAGGCTGAGGCGGAAGGACCGCCAGAGCCCAGCAGGTCGAGGCTGCGGTGGCCGGGAGCAGCCATTGCACTCCAGTCTGGGTGACAGAGTGAGACTCCAACTCAAAAAATATATATATATGGGATAAAAACTAAGATCATAGTAGGAAAAGAATAATTGGAAACAGCAACTGGAGACAATTTTTCAAGGATGACTACTGTAAAGGGAACAAAGATATTGAGTGGTAGCTGGAAGGGAATGTGGAAGTCAAGGAAGAGTTCCTCCTCTTTCAGGCTGGGAGATGTTATAGCTTGCTTGTATATGGAAGGAAATGAACTTGCTGGTATACCGAAGGGAATGATGCCATTTGTATTTACTCTGGAAGGATATATATGAAATTGAGAGCAATGATTGCATCTGAAAAGGGGAACTGTGAGACAAGAGAACAAAGGTAGAGGAAGGTGTCCTTTTCAGTATTTGCCATCCTTGGAATTCTTTTAAAATTTTATTTGGATGGATTATCTAATCACAAATCAATCAATAAATAAAATTGAATAGATAGAGTAGACCTTTACATATGGATACAGAAATACATTCTAAAATATTATGTGAAGTAAGAGAGTTGGTTACATAATACTAGCCAAAATGTTTTTTAAATGATATAAATATGAATATCAATATAGACTAAAATTCTAGACGAATATACAATGAGGGATCCAAAAAAACCCCAGAATTTGTTTATTAAAAACTTGTGTATTTATTCTTACATGTTTAAACTTCAGTCACCATCCAAGTACCCTGTTTGATACAATTCGCCTATTGAGATGGTTTTTCCACTACTCAAAACAGTTTTTGCACTTGTCAATTTTGGTGCCTTTTAGTGCTTCTGCACTAAAACAAAAAACAGGTTTTTTTGTTTCGCCTCTTCCACTTTGGCCAAATGCTTCCCTTTGAGGACTTTTTTCATGAGGGGGGAGTTGCTCAGGGCAAGATCAGGTGAATAGGGAGGAAGATGGGGCACAGGGCCCTTGGCATTTTTGGTCAAAAACTGCTGAACACTCATCACGGTGTCAACAGGTGCATTGTCATGGTGGAAGAACCCAGTCACCTGTTTGGCACAATTTTGGATGTTTCCTCTGCAAGTCGTGATGCAACCTTCTCAAAACTTCCATATAAAATCATTAGTAGACCGTTTGATCCAGAGGAACATATTCTGAGTGTACTACAAGGGGCCTACCCTACAAAATATAATTCCAGTGTTTTGGGGGTCCTCCCTCATATACCAAGTAGTCAGTAAGGGTTATTTCTACAGAATATGAAAGAAGAATGTTCCTTTATCTATTGTTTGATTTTTTTTTTTTTTTTGAGTTGGAGTCTCACTCTGTCGCCCAGACTGGAGTGCAGTGGCCGCTCCCGGCCACCGCAGCCTCGACCTGCTGGGCTCCGGCATCCTTCCGCCTCAGCCTTCTGAGTAGCCAGAATTAC
>NW_007246639.1:473756-483550 GCF_000164805.1 Carlito syrichta | reverse complement strand
CAGGCATGCGCTACCACGCCCAGCTGATTTTTTAATTTATTGTAGAGATGAGGTCTTGCTGCCCAGGCGGGTCTCGAATCCGTGGGCCAGGCAATCCACTCACCTCAGCCTCCCAAAGGCGCGGGATTACAGGCTGAGCCACCAAGCCCAGCTTCTTTGGAGTCTCATTCTGTCACCCAGACTAGAGTGTAGTGGCTGCTCCCGGCCACCGCAGCCTCCACCTGCTGGGCGCCAGCAATCCTTCTACCTCAGCCTTTCAAGTAGCTGGAACTACAGGCGTGCACTACCATACCCAGCTAATTTTTGATTTACTGTAGAGACGAGGTCGTGCCAAGTTGCCCAGGCGCATCTCAAACCCATGGGCTCAGGCAATCCACTCACCTCTGCCTCCCAAAGCATTGGGATTACAGACTGAGCCACCGAGCCCGGCCTTGTTTGGTTTTTGTAACAATTTTATATATCAGGGGAAAAAAATTTTGAAGTATCTTTATAATATATCGATCTGCAAATAAGAAATAAATATTTTTGTGTTGAAGCAACCAGGAAACCAACTAGATACTTTCCTGGAGAGCCAGGAGAATCTACATGTTTGGGTGAATGGAGATTGAGGCCCAGGGAGAATAAAAAGAATCAGACCTGGGCTGATTGAGCAAAAGTGTATTGAACTCTGAAAATATATCTTATATCACTTTACATACCAAATATTTCCTACTATACAGAGATATCTAAATTCAAATAATTGATACATGAAAATGGATTTTTAAAAAAAACTTTGGGCTCTAGAAATCTTTTGGTTTCATTAGTATTTATACTGAATTACAAAATTGTTTGCTTCCTTCCCTCAGAATAGTTACATAAGTCACTTTACACAAATATCTACTAATCATGGAAAGAAATCTAATGTCAGGAAGCATGACTGACCATGAATGGGTACCTTCGTTGTGATTAGGGCACAGATGTTTAAGGAGAAAGTCCTTTGGATTCTGCAGAAGGCACTACTGTTTCAGTCGTTAGACTTCAGCGCTTAACACAGATCTTTCATTAATGCAGATCCCACATGGGGGAATTTATTATTAAGGACAATTGTGAATTATTTCCTCTTCAAGTAAGACCTCAACATTCTTAGGTGAAGCTATCATTTTTTCATCCAACTCTACGGAATAGTTCAACTGCTTCTTTCTTCTAAATATCTGACATAGTAGCCAATATTTCTCTCTCAACCAAGCAGCTTCCTATCATTTGTTTGCATTAAGAAACAGACATTTAGTCAGATACCTCAAAGAAAGACTAGTAAGAGACACAAAACCCAACTTCAAGGTCCAATTCCCTTACATTTACAGACATACTTTGTTTTTGTTTTTTTTTTAGTTGGAGTCTCACTCGGTCGCCCAGACTGGAGTGCAGTGGCCGTTCCCGGCCACCGCAGCCTCGCCCTGCTGGGCTCCAGGGATCCTTCCGCCTCAGTCTTCTAAGTAGCCGAAATTACAGGCATGCACTACCACGCCCGGCTGATTTTTTGATTTATTGTAGAGATGAGGTCTCGCCGCCCACACGGGTCTCGAACCCGCGGGCTCAGGCAATCCACTCACCTCAGCCTCCCAAAGGTGCGGGATTACAAGCTGAGCCACCGAGCCCGGCTAGAAATACTATTTTTTATTCCTCTCACAACTCAAGGCATCTTGCAAATTCCAAATTGGCCCTACAGGGCCTGCACCATCACACACCTATATGAGGAAGGTAAAGAACTGTCTTGGGTCATTTGGGCAACTCTAACAAAATATTATAAACTGGCTAGCATTTATTTTAGTTCTGGAGGCTGGGAAGTCTAGGATCAAGATGCCAACACAGTCAGTGTCTGGCAAGGGCCATCCTTCTGGTTCATAGATGGTGTCTTCTTGCTGTGTCCTCACAAGATAGAAAGGTACAGTCTTTCTTGGGCCTCCTTTATAAGGGCACCAATCCCATTCATAAGGGCTCCTCCCTCATGACTTGATTACCTTCCAAAGGCCTCAACTCCTAACACCATATCTAGTCATATCTAGATCCTCATATCTAGTCATCACAATGGTGTTTCACAATGGTGTTGGGGGATAGGATTTCAACATAAATTTGGGGGAGGGGACACAAGCATTCAAACCATAGCAAAACTCCTTAGTAATTAATTTACTAGAGATTTCCTGAGCACGATAGTTGTGGGAAAAATAAATACATCTACATGACAAAAAATGTTCAGAATATAATATTAAGTTAAAGAAATAATATATAAAATTGTGATGGAGTCTGAGTCCAACTTTTTATATATGTAAATAAAAACTGAAAAAGGGTAATACATTGAAAATGGCAATCATAGGTATCTCTGGTGGGCCATAGATGATTTTTATTTTCTCCTCATTTGTATAAGAATATACATTATTCAAACAATCAGGAAAAGCAATAGAAGCAATTTTTAAAAGAAATTCTATACAATGCTTAAAATCAATCCAAGTAAAAAGTGGGTGTTTACTTGATGCTCTAAGTCTAAACTCCCTGACTCAACAGAATTCCTCCTTGAAGTACTTTCCCCAGATATTCCTAGGGGTCCTTTAACATGCCAAATTCCCATGGAAATGGGAGAGGGCAGCTCCATCCTCTCCGCATCCTCTCCTCTCCTCCCAATATATTTTCCTCAACTCCCTCTAATTTGAAGCTATGTCCTACCTCCTGAATACAAATTTTATTCTGAGCCAAAGAAGACACATAGTAGAAATCAGCAATTCCTAGCCATTTCACCGAATAAATTTGTCTGTGTTTTTACCCCACTTTCAAAATCCAACTGCTTTTTGCCTAAAAGACCCATCATCATCTTTCCTCATATCTAGTCATCACAATGTAGTTTATATGTTCTATGAGCTCCATATGAAATCAACCAGGACATTCACCTTCTTTCTCCTTCTTGGCACTCTGGTGGTCCTATATTTCAGGCTAAATCTGGTTTTCCATATGCAGCTTATTACTTTCTGGCATCAAATTACACTTCTTGTGTTTTCTTATGGTAGAGGTCTTCTCTGACAGGTCTTTTGTCTCATTTGACTTTTCCCACTGAGGACATTCCGTCCATCTTTTATCCTTGTCACCCATGGGCTGCAGGTTTAGCTGCTGCTACTTCACATCTTGACTCCATTTAGAGCTTGGAATTTCCCTCCTCACTATTCACTTACTCAGTCATCTGCTTAGCAGAAGGACCCGCATCTCCCTGAGATCTGCTCCATAGTTTCACAGATCTGAGCATGATATCTTCCTGACAGAATTTGATGGCAATCACACAAGAGCTTGGTTTACAGGCATGTGTGTGTGTGTGTGTGTGTGTGTGTGTGTGTGTGTGTGTGTGTGATACTACTTGGCAAAAACATTCACTAATGCTGGTTCTTAATATTTGAATAAGAATGCTCAAAACTCCATACAAGGCAAATGCTCAGCACATGCCTTTGCTCTGAGTCTTAGACTTTGCCTTTGGCATTTAGGGCTGATGCCCACTATGTCTGTCAAACTATGGGAAAGATTCACTGGGGAGGCTAAACCCCAGCCATGCAGTGCCTATTGACAGGAGAATCTAAAACTCTCATCATACTAGCTATATTTACAAAGTGCTTGCTACCATCAGGCATCATTCTAAGCATTTCACAAATACTGTCTAACTTAATGCTCATTGCAGTCCTGTGAGGTAGATGCTATTATCATGACCATCATTTAATAGAGAGGAAAATGAGGCACAGTTAGCTGCCTTATACAACTATGTGCAAAGTGGAGCTGGAATCAAAACCCAGACAGTTGGGCTCCAAGAATCAACTCTCTTAACCACCATTCTAAATTGCAAGATCACTTATAGCAGGATCTCTATAAATAAAAATGCTTCGTTACTGAAAAGATCTGGCTAAATTTTGATTCTGGAGACCAAAGTAATAAATACGCCACAAGGCATTTTTGCAGTCTGTGATACATTAGCCTTGTAATAGCAGCACTAAATTAGTTTTTCAGGACAGACACACACATATGAAAGCCAAGTTGCTTAAGAGTTGAACATCAACCCACCAGCCTCAGCCATGGCTTGGGAGAGTCATGAACCCCAACCTCAACTTGATTCTTCAGCTGCTTTCACTGATGAATTTTCCCACCCATCTCGCCCCCCCAATTATTTTTAACACTGTCATTCAGAAACCTCTTCATCTTGAAGCCCAGCATCTATAAGTTTTCATCTTTATCTTACACAAGTAAAATATGCAAGATAAAAGTCTATGTATGGGAAATAAGGCTAAAATCCAATAGGAGACTTGTTTTACTATCAAAAACCTTAATACAATGCATCTTTGAAGATAATTCACATGAGAAAAGTTAATTTTGTTGTTTACTCTTGTTCATTTAGGGTCTGAGATGATTTTGGGAGCTCCTGAACAAGGAGCACTAAGTATTTCTCCCCAGGCCTCTCAACTCTATCTAAGGAATTGCTTCTATAGTTCCACCCACTTGCCCTCACTCTGTTGCCCAGAGCGGCCACCGCAGCCTCGACCTGCTGGGCTCCGGCGATCCTTCCGCCTCAGCCTTCCAAGTAGCCGGAATTACAGACGCACACTACCATGCCCGGCTGATTTTTTGATTTATTGTAGAGATGAGGTCTCGCTGCCCAAGCGGGTCTCGAACCCGCGGGCTCAGGCAATCCACTCACCTCAGCCTCCCAAAGGTGCAGGATTACAGGCTGAGCCACCGAGCCCAGCTGGTAACTCTTTTTAATCACTACAAAAACATTAAGTGCATGAGGTCAGAATTTTTTGTCAGTTTTGTTTACTGCTATACCAAGAACAGTGCCATCACAGGAAAATGAGGCACAGAGAGCTATAGAAGGTCCTGAATAAATATTTGCTGAATTGATAAATATCATATAAAATCCTGGAAGATATACCATAGGAAAAATATGTTTAAGAGTAATAAAGTAAATGTTTATTTCTACATAAAATAGAAAAATTTAAAGACACCAAATAAATTTAAAATAGATTTTATGAGTATTGATACTTAAAAGTGGGCTTAAAACATTTTTATGGATAGTTAAAAGAGCTGAAAATGATTTCCAGCTGCAGTTTCTGCCCATCAGATTAAGATGTAAGGATGCGAGTGAGTGGGCTGGTTGTCTGCCAGTGCTGCAAACAGAAGCCAACTTTGCTTGATCCTCCATACTGAAAGAATTCACAAGATGCTTCTTTGGAAGCTTTGCTCTTCATAGAATTGTCAATATGCACCTGCCACCAGTCCTTCAAGACATCTTGCCCAAATGTCACCTTCAAAATAAGAACCAACAGCGGAAACATTCATTAACAATGATGAACTGGGGGAGAATGCCTGAGTTGGTTGCAGTCAGTGTGAAGGCAGAGTGGTGTTGGAACTAAGAGAGTAGCTGGCTCTAGAGACAGCCTGAAGGTCAGTCTTAGTATTACTGTTCACAACTGTGGGTCTTCGGAAGAGAAGCTTAACCTCTGTGCCTCAGTTTCCTCATTTGTTAGGACAAGGACAAGGACCCGGACCCATACTACAGGGTGAGAATGAAATGTGATAGTACATGTAAAGTCTCTAACAAATATTGAGTAAATGTTCATTATGGTTATTATACATTCATAAACCACTGAAAGTAAAGTATAAAAGAGTTACACTGAAATGTCTACTCCTTTGTATAAGCAAGGAATATGCATCAGGCTATTGTGCTCTATGTTTATTCCTAGAGAAGAAAATGTAAATAAATATACTTCCTGTGTCTCAAAAAAATACAAAATTGAGAACAAGTCTGCCAGAGCTGTGAAAGTGAATATATGTATACTTTTTTCCCAAAGAAAAGGAAGTTTAGAGTTTTCATCTGTTTTGCCAAAAAATTGATATACTTCCTAGTCTCCAAAAACAAAGATCATATAAATAAGTTTATAGAAATGTAACACAGAAATCTGGAATCAGGACAAATTTTGAAAAATGAGTGAGTTACAAATATTGTACAGAATTTCTAAGATAAATGCAAGTGAACTGGTAATATATTGCACAAAGGAAACTTAAATCTTTATCTCCCTTGAGGAAAAGTGCTAGTTTCCTACAAGATGCAATCCCTATTTCTTTTATGGGTCTGTGAACTATAAACCAAACCCATCTAGAATTTAGTTTGGTTATAAATAAGTTTGTTCGAAGCCTTTCATCTCACCTCAGAGAATTCTAAGGATAGTATTTGCAGCTTTTTTTTTATCAGAGAACTTGTTTGTAAACACAGAGGTTGAACCATGGGAAATAACCTATATTCAACTGTCTTTGACCTACAAAACAGTGATTTCATATGGTTCCACTTCATTTATCGTAAGTTGGATGGTTGTAGTCTTTAGGGGAAGCAAGGAAGTGAATGGTTAGGGAAGAAAGATTTATTTCTTGTTAATAAAATTTTACTGCATCCTCAGAGTTGTGTCACAAAACCAAAAACTTGTTGAGGTACTAAACTACTTCATGTAGAAAGGATTAAATTCCCTTAGCATTGATGAAAAAAAGACAGGGATGCTCACATTGACAGCAGCAATAGATCAATAACCCAACTGTATGAGAAGGTGTCAAGGAAGTGTAATTACTAATCAAACAAAGACAATGACTTTCTGCCCACTGTGTTGGGATGAAAGCCACATATGTGGTGGATGAACAAGATATTCTGGGAAACAAGACCAGGCAGTTACCTACCCTCTACAGCACTAGTCCACTCCCCTGTAATCCACACTCTTTCAAATGAACCTTGTCCAGACAGGTTTACTAAACAGTTGCAAAAGGCTCGGATCTACAGGAAGGCAAGGAGCAAGCACCCGGCCCCACTTACTGGGTATTTCAAGCTCTTCTTCTCGTCTCTCTTTCTGCTTTACAGTTTTTATTAGAGTATGAAGTTTGACTAATTCTGAAAGTAAACACTATATTTTCTGGCTTTCCTAATTTGCAAACCAGATGGCCTCTTCACTAACCCCAGGGAAGAGGGAAAACAACTTGTTTTTAACAATTTCATTTGGCTTCCAATTTTCATTTTCCAGTTTTCAAACATGAAATTCCATGATTACCTGTTGTATGTGCCTCCCAGAGCCTTTACAGGCTGTGAACAGCCTATGAAGCTAGCTTTCAGCACAGCATTGCCTCAGAGGCCCACACCCCATTTTCTCCTATCTTCACCTCTGGTCCCCATCCCCAACCACCACAAAAAGCAAAGCGAAAAATAACTCTAAACTGTCATCTACATTATATTGAAATGATTGCTTCAAAACTTGTGTTAAGAAAGCGATAGTCAATCTTAGAGAAAATACAAAACACAGAAACTATTTTCCACATTGTAGCTCCAACATTCCACAGGGATTTATATTTAGGCAAATATGTGTGTTTGGATAAGCTTCTGGCCTCAACTTTAATCATTCTGAGAGAGAAAACCAGTTTAAACTGGATTTTCACTCTTAGTAACCCATGTGGCATTCCAAACATTTCTGAGCATTAGGATGACATCATTTTCTCTTTTTTTCCCCCTTAATACAAACAGCCATTATATTCCATTTTCACGACCTTTAAGTTCCCAATATCAAATTACCCAGCTGTTGTTTCAATCTCTCTTTGTTGCTAAGCGATGGAGATGATGGCAGACCAGACCAATTTTCTTCAACACAGAATTGCAAGTTGACATAAGAGGGAACTAAATTCAGCCAGAGCACAATGAGCCCAACAGTTGGCAGCCAGGCTGTGTGTCTTTTCACAGCTGCAGGAGACAGTTGGTTCAGAGAACCTCGTCGCCATCTCTCTGCCAACATCACTGCTATGTTTTCGTGCATTCTCCACAATGCCTCTCATCAAAGAGAGGCACTGCCATTTGCATTGCAGGGACCAGCCTGCTGTAATATCGCCGCTCCTAGAATTAAGTTCCACAGCTAAAGACCATAATCTCCTCTGGGTCAAACTCTTCTTTAATAATAATAATAGAAGAAAAACACTTGTACTGAATGCTATAGAGAGCGTTTACACTTCTCCTCCCCATACCCTGCCTTCTGATCAAGGCACGTATTTCCCCAGCTGCCTGGAGTGTTGGCTGCTTATTGCTCTCAGCTGAGAGCCTCCCTGGGAATTGCCCTCAGTTGCCTCATCCAAGGTCATGCCCTTCCCTGAGAGCTTTCCACGTCCAATGTCTGCTCAATTTCATTCACCCAAACTGGGAGAGAGAGTGTTGAAAGAGTTTACAATAAAAATTAAATAAAGGTAGAATATACTCAGGAGACAAGGGGTGCACTGAGTTGTGAAACTAAGTCTCATCTGATAGTCAAGGATTTAGATTTCTTATGTTTGTCTTAGACAAACTATAAGAAGTTTCAACATGGTGGTAATCTATAGTTTAGGAAGTAACACCATGGTCTTTCTGGTGCACGGTGTCTTATTACTATACCAGTCCATAAATGAATTACAGAACTGGCCATGGATCAAATGATTTATTTAGTTGTGTGACTATGAAGCACTAGGAAAATGTGAAAATGTAGAGATAATGACATAAGCATAACCCATGGGACTTTGTGCTACATTTAGTAGTACATTTTGTGATTATGGAGGTAATCTTTGTGTTTATTATTTAAAATTTTTGAAATGTTTTAAATAATCTGAAATATAAAATTGTCTTGAAGACTTCATTTGAAATATTTAATAGATATCAGCTATAATTTTAATAAAGGTAAGAACGTGATTGATTTTGTTTTTCTGTTGTTTTTTATTTGAAATGATATATATTTATTATATCTAGTTAATTCTTAAGCCAATGACTCCTAAAAGAAACCATCTGCTGGCAGCAGAGGAAGTTACACTACGTATATGTAAATCAATTCCTAGGATTCTATAACTGAAAACCAGTTAAGATTGATTGTTTTTTTTTGAGTTGGAGTCTCACTCTGTCGCCTAGATTGGAGTGCAGTGGCTGCTCCCGGCCACCGCAGCCTCGACCTGCTGGGTTCTAGCGATCCTTCCACCTCAGCCTTCCGAGTAGCCGGAATTACAGGCATGCGCTACCAAGCCTGGCTGATTTTTTGATTTATTGTAGAGATGAGGTCTCGCTACCCAGGCGGGTCTCGAACCCGTGGGCTCAGGCAATCCACTCACCTCAGCCTCCCAAAGGCGCGGGATTACAGGCTGAGCCACCGAGTCCAGCTAAGATTGATTTTTTAAAATTTTTTATTTTAAAGATGTGGGGCACAATTCAGGGTTAGGTATACAAATGTTCATTATGCAGATACCCTAGCTGATGAGGTACGTCCCCTTCCCACCCTACACCTCCCACCCCACACCCCTGCCCCCCAGCAATTTCCCTCAACTGGCAATCCTACAACCCCTCCCCTGGCTGTTTCTCAGTACTGTCATTGATTAATTTTGTAATGTAAAAGAACATGGTTTATCATACTTATAATTTGGTTTATTACATTTTCAAAACTTGAAAATGAATTCATAGACAGATTTGACTTAGCTAGGCATCTAAGTCTATCCTATTATGTATCTAAGGTATTTGAGATCATTAGATGGATTAAATGTCATAGGAAATTTAACTAAATTTGTGAATGGCATTAATTTGCTAAACTTATGAACTAATTGAACATTAACCAAAAAACAAATGGTCTTGAATGCTCTTTTTTTTTTTACTATAAAAATGTGGGGTACAATTCAGGGCTAAGTATACAAACATTGATTATGCAGGTACCCTTGTTGATGAGGTGTGCCCCTCCCTCCCCTAGCAGTTTCCCTCAGCTGCC
>NW_007246639.1:427021-473543 GCF_000164805.1 Carlito syrichta | reverse complement strand
CTATTGTGAATAGAGCTGCAACAAACATACATGTGCAGGTATCTTTTTTGTAGAATGATTTGAGTTCCTCTGAGTATATTTCCAATAGGGGAACTGCTGAGTCATATGGAAGGTCAATTTCTAGTTCTTTTAGAAATCGCCACACTGTCTTCCAAAGAGGCTGCACTAGTTTACATTCCCACAGCAGTGTAGAAGTGTTCCTGTTTCTCCACATCCTCGCCAGCATCTGTTGTTGTTTGCTTTATTAATGATGGCCATTCTTACAGGGGCTAGGTGGTATCTCAATGTGGTTTTGATTTGCATTTCTCTGATGATGAGTGGGGCTGAGCACTTTTTCATGTGTGTTGTCTGCCCATGTATCTTCTTTTGAGAAATGTCTATTCATTTCTTTTGCCCACTTTTTAGTGGGGCTGTTTGTTTTTTTCCTTTCAGTGCATTTAAGTTCCTTGTAGATCCTAGATGTTAGGCCTTTGTCAGATATACAGTTGGCAAATATTTTTTCCTATTCTGTGGGCTGTCTCCCTGCTCTCTTGATGGTTTCTTTTACTTTGCAGAAGCTCGTCAGTTTGATGAGGTCCCACTTGTCTATCTTATTTCTTATGGTATGGGCATTTAAGGTTCTGATCAGGAATTGGTTGCCAGTTCCAATTTCCATAAGGGTGTCTCCTGTGTTTTCTAAGATTCTTATTGTTTGAGGTTTTACGTTTAGGTCTTTGATTCATTTAGAGTTAATTTTTGTATATGGAGTTAATTTTTGTGTATGGTGATAGTTAGGGGTCCTGTTTCAATCTTCTGCATGTGATTGGCCAGTTTTCCCAGCACCATTTACTGAATAGGTTCTCCTCTCCCCAGTGGTTGTTGCTGGAGATTTTGTCAAAGATGAGTTGGCTGAGAAATTGAGGCTTTGCTATCCTGTTCCATTGGTCTATATGCCTTTTCTTGTACCAATACCAGGCTGTTTTGATTACTGTAGCCCTATAGTAAAGTTTGAAGTCTGGAAGTGTGATACCTCCTGCTTTGTTTCTTTTGCTAATGATTGTTTTGGCTATTCGTGGTCATTTATGACTGCTCTTATCTTTATGGCAAACTTGCTAGATTTATAAATAGAAGAAAGAGATGGGTAAGGTAAAATTAAGATTTAAGAAAACTCAGACTTTAAAATTTCCCATTTAATAGTAATACAAGCTCTAAGTGTTTCTTTCTATTTCATTTGTCAGGAATTATTTAAGCTTTACCTCCTACTGTCTGTTCAAACTATGCTTCTATCACAGCAAACTTAAATATTTTGTTAGCGTTTACATGCCCTAAAATTTCAGAGTTGGCAGTTTTCCTCTAAGCTGCTTTAAAAATGGCTCCCCTGATTATGTTTCCCCAGAGATGAAGCTGACAGATCCTGTAGAAATGGACTGTGCTTTCTTTGTTCTGTTACCATGTGAGCCCCAATGACAGCAGTGATACAATTTACATGAAATAAACCATGAGTCAGAGAAAAATATCACCTAACTTTTTTCCCAGAATAAGACATTATAAATCCAAACTTGTAATGAAAGACGTTAGTCTTGGTTTGACTGATGGAGGAGGGAGGGTAAGAAATGTCTAAAATGGTGATTCTAAGTTTTCATGTGCATCTGAATCACCTGGGAATCATGTTAAAATGGGGGTTGGGGGGCTGGGAGGAGGGACGGCATTCCTGACAGTTACCAGGTGTTGCCTAAGCCTCCAGTCCACAGACCACACTTCGAGAAGCAAAGCTCTAAATGTTGATATCCCAGCTGATTTTTGTGTGTGATTTTTTTTTTAGTAGTGAAGATCCTGTCGTGAGTAGGGGAAAGGGAGTGATGGTATGTAAGTGCTACCCTGGATCTAATATGACATCATTTTATACTGGTAATTATATTCATAGAAATTGATGTTTTGTCATTTAAAGATTTGTTCACTGAAAGAGGAACTCAAGGGCAACCCCCTCGGGTCACCTTTCACCATGGGAGCTTTTCTGTCCTCTCAGCAAATCCTGCTTTAAAAAGAAAAAGAAAGAGGAACTGAAGTTAAAGCAAATCAGTAGTTTCTCAGCCTCTACAAGTTATTTTATTAGAAATAAAACGATAGACATTTGACTTGAAAAAAGATTAAATATGTCATATATGCATGTCAGTAAATGTCAACCCTAATCTTTAGGTAACTGAATGCATAATCCTTCATTTTGGAAAAAGGTACGATGCAATTTTTATTTCATAATTTAGAAACGTCTCTGAGCAACATGCCTTTGAGGGAGAGGCAAGGAAAGATGGGAAAATCTATAAAAGCTTGTTTCTCTAAGTTGGTTGTGGTAGCGCACACCTGTAGTTCAAGCTACTTGGAAGGTTGAGGCAGAAGGATTGCCTAAGCCCAGGAGGTCGAGGCTGTGGTGGCCCTGAGCGTGCCATGCATTCCAGCCTGGGCCACAGAGTGAGACTCTAGCTCAAAAAAAAAAAAAAAATGTTTCTCTATCAACAGTAGGTGGTGCTACAATACTAATAAATAGGAAGTGTACAGCAACCACTTTCCCTTGTCCGGACACAATTACGATTTAACTAATCACTGGATCTTGCCCACTTTCTTACAGATCAAGATCAAAACTGTCTTAAGTTTACTCTACAGATTATAGGACATGTCTTTAAAGTTTTCTACCTTGAAGAAACACTAGAGATCTATTGGTAATTTGTTTTCTTAATGTATTGACATTTGTGTGCATGCGTTCTTTTAATTCTTAAGTTACTTGGGGGAATATTAGCCATCATAAAGTTTGTTATACACTGCCATGCAAAGGAGGTTGTGAAAATCTCCCCCTTACAGATTGTTTAAAAGCAAAACAAAACCCCCTATTGCTTTCACAGGCCTGCTTCAAAGCAAGTGGTTGTACTTCACCAGACAATGCCTAGAAATTATTTCCTGGCACAAGGGCTAGTGGCAGGACAGCAAAGCACTTCCCAAAGCTGCATTAGTTCTCACAGTAAACCCCATGAGTCAGAGAGGAGTAACAAAACAGAGGAGGGGTCAGCAAATTTTCTACCAGAATGCCTAGTTAATACTACTGATAGTGTCACCATAATGTTTAGGACAATGTTTTACATATCTCGCTAAGCAGAGGTTAATTTGGATGAAACCTGCCTATTATTCATATATTATTAAGATTCACTTAAAACAAATGCTCTAAGATCAAGACTCTAGAAATAATGATGTTGATAACGGCGGTATAGAAGTGATGGAGCAAAGGTGGCAAGTCCAATTAGAACGCAGGGCATGTGGGGATTGGCAAGTCTTTGGAGGTGGTTGTGGAGACGGCAGGACTTTTTGATCAGGAGAAAACATGAAGATATAGAGTACCTGGGAAAGAGAATGGAGAGACAAAGATGGGAGGCAGGAGGACAACAAAATATATCAAAAACAAAAGTCCTTTTAGCAGTTTTACCTTAAATCACAGTAGTACAGATGTGAACTAGCAGATGCCCTAATACTTTATCTCAGTAAGAGAGGTAACATCCTGTAACACCCTACAATTACGGGACGCCTAAGCACAGATCTAAACTTGAATCAACAAAGTATCTGCCCTCAAGGAGCTCCCAGTCTAGTGTTTCTGTGCACACTCACAGAGGTGGACTAAAAAATATGTCATATCTTTTCCTCTCCATTGGTGTCATCAGTAAATATTTACAGAGTATCTGCTGTGTTGTAGGTGCCAGTGTTTCTCTCAGTATTTATTGAGGGGAAAAACCACAAGTTTTCCGAGATTCTGAATGCTATCCTAGAACTGCCTTGTGAGAGTTATCTTTGGGTTCGGTTTATCAAAATCACCTGAATCCAACTCTTTGAAAGGGAGGTGATAATTAGGGTGAAAATAAGGGAGAAGTAATATCTATAGCACATCCAGGAACAGAAGGGCTGTAACCTGCAGTTGAAAAATCATTTTATGAGAAAGACTGTGGGGAGAGGGGGCTATAGAAGAAGGGAGGGAGATGGCAAATTGAAAAAAGAAAATAGAAACTAAAAGAAAATAAAACCAGGATAATTTAACATTAGTGACAAAAGTAAAGAAATAGAGTTAGCCCTGAATATAAGCTGAGGAAAATACTGGGAATCTCTCTGAAAAGCAAAAAAAGTATGATACTGCAGGAATCACAGACCAGCTTCTTGGGATTCTGACCTTTCCTGCACCAAAGATCAGAGCATTGGGAAGAGTTAGCCAAACAACCAAAGAAAAGAATCATCTCTGCTTTTAAGATAGCATGGTTTAGACAAGCAGAGACAAGAGTGACTGTCAGAGTATCAGGACTGGATTCCTGCTTTTCACACTAACTACGTGTCCTGGGACAAATGATCACCTCTCTAAGATTCCATTTCTTGTCTGAGAGACTGATATTGCTTGAAAAATCTTACATAAATATTAGTCATTCTATTTTTTAAACATTATATTAAGAAAATTTTCAAACATATAGAAACAGAGAGGACAGGATAATGAGCTCCCATGTACCCATCATCCAGTAATAATAAGTATCAACCCTTGGCCAGTCTTGCTTCATCTATGTTCTCATCTACTCCCTCAGACCTCAAATTATATTGAAGTGAATCCTTAGACATCCTGACATTTCATCTATATAATATTTCAGCAGGTATCATCAAACGACAAGAACTCTCCTTTTTAAACACAACCACAATACCTGTTATATTTCCATAAAATTAATTTCTTAATATTATCAGATGTGCAATTTGTGTCCATAGTTCCTCAGTTGTACTATTTATAGATCTTATTTTTACAGCTTATATTTTGGATCAGGAGCCAAACAAGGCTCACACATGGATTGGTTCACATGCCTCATATCTCTTTCAATCTATAGGTTTCTTCTCTCTCCTTCTCCCTCTCTATCCTGCAATTTTGTTGAAGAAATAGGATTGCTTGTCCTATAAAATTTCACACAGTCTGGGTTTTGTTGACTGCAGCCCCATGGTATTATTTAACACATTCCCTTCTCCTCTGTTTCCTGGAAATTGACAGTTAGATCTGAAGACTTGATCATTCTGTTTTCCTTTTCTTTTCTTTTTTTATTTTTCTTTTTAAAGATGTGGGATACAATTCAGGGTTAGGTATACAAATGTTCATTATGTAGTTACCCTTGTTGATAAGGTATGTCCCACCCCCCTTTCTTTCCTTTTTTTTTCCCCTTGGCAAAACTAATTCATGATGGTGTTGAGTGGTTTTATCAAGAGTTACATGTGGTTGCCTTTATTCTTGTAACTTTTACCAGCCTATCAATGCCAGCAGTCCTTATATGGATGTTTCTCCAGTCATTCTGATTAACTAGCATATATTCTCCAGGAGATTCCTCGGTAACTATTTATGGGAAAATACACCCTGATTTCTTGAAAGTTTGTCTGTGACCTTTATACTTGAAGTTTTATTTGGTTGAAATCTTGGTTCCAATTTTTTTCTTCCCTGAGTGTCCTAAATAAAGCTATGCTATTGTCTGCTAGGGAAAAAAACTACCTAACGAAAAATTCTGGTGACAATCATATTCTTTCCCTTATTAATGGCTTGGTTGTTTAGCCTAGATGACCAAAGACTTTTTTTCTTCTTTTACATATTTTTTCCTTTTTATAATCTAAGGATTTTTAGTTTTCTAGGTAGACTTTGTTTTCTCATATGTCTAGGACACTTCCAATATATAATTTTAAATCACTTAAAAATTTAGTTCAGGAAAGTTTTCATAAAGTAGAGATGTTAATATTGAGTCTATTCCATTGATTTTTATCTTTCATGAGGATTCCTATTGTGCATGTGTTAAATCTTTTTTTTTTTTTTTTTTTTTTTGAGTCGGAGTCTCACTCTGTCGCCCATACTGGAGTGTAGTGGCCACTGCCGGCCACCACAGCCTCGACCTGCTGGGCTCCAGCGGATCCTTCCACCTCAGCCTTCCAAGTAGCTGGAACCACAGGCGTGTGCTACCACACCTGGCTAATTTTTGTTTTATTGTAGAGATGAGGTCTCGCCAAGTTGTCCGGGTGGGTCTTGAACCCGTGGGCTCAGGCAATCCACTCGCCTCGGCTTCCCAAAGTGCTGGGATTACAGGCTGAGCCACCGAGCCCGGCCATGTGTTAAATCTTGACAATCTGCGTTTATCACTTTTTCTCGAACCTTTCTCTCTTTATTTTTTACAGTAGAGTCCATACTTTATAAGTGTACATACAGTTCAGCAAACACTGGCAAATATAAACAGTAGTATGACCAAAATGTAGAACGCTTCCGTCATGCCCAAAAAGTTTTCTCATTCCTCTTTGCTGTCAGTTGCATCCTCCTTATTCACATATAAATACTTGCATCTCTAGCAACCACTGATCTGTTTTCTTACCTATCGTTTGCCTTTTTAAGCATTTCACTTTCATAGTCTTTCTTTTGTCTGCCTTATTTCATGTAGTATAAAGCTTTTTAGACTTATTCATGTATAAGTAGTCCATTCTTTTCATTGCCAAGTAGTATTCCTTTACAAATAAAATTTTCTCTATTTTTCACCAATTTCTCTATCTTTTCATCAATTGATGGGTATCTGGGCTATTTCTAGTTTGGGGTTATAATGAATGTCTTTACTCTTACTTTTCTCAAAATATTATCTGTTGTATTTATTTGCCCTTGCATTCCTTCTTTCTAACATAGTCCTTCTAACATAGTCTCCATTCCTGAAATTATTTTTCCTTTTATGTTTAATTCTCTTCTGGCTTTTATTTTATTTATTTATTTATTTTTAATTATTTATTTATTTACTTATTTTGAGTTGGAGTCTCACCATCGCCCAGACTGGAGTGCAGTGGCCGCTCCCGGCCACCGCAGCCTCGACCTGCTGGGCTCCGGCGATCCTTCCGCCTCAGCTTTCCGTGTAGCTGGAACTACAGGCGTGCGCTACCACGCTCGGCTAATTTTTTATTTATTGTAGCGATGAGGTCTCGCTGCCCAGGCAGGTCTCGAACCCGCAGGCCCAGGCAATTCACTCACCTCAACCTCCCAAAGGCGTGGGATTACAGGCTGAGCCACTGAGCCCAGTTTCTTTTCTGGTTTTTAAATAGTCTCTCTTTTAAAAATTTTCTTCTCTTAAATTATCATGTTTCTGAGTTATTCTAATTCTGATTCATGTTTTTATTTCATAGCGTCTATCATTTTGTTAATTGCTTTTGGATCAATTGGAAATATTCTATATTATTTTCATTTTGTAGGCATATTTTTCTGGCGTGCTTTCATTATCAGCAAAGATGTTATTCTGCTCCTCATCTTTTCTTTAAAAAATAATAACTTTGTATGGTCATTGACTCTGTTGTTCTTTTTTTTTTTTTTTCCATTACTATTGTACTGATACCTTTCAGGGCATTTGCAATTACAAATAATATAGGAAAACTTCCTAAGAAAAGGATATGCAAAACTAAGTATAGCATCAGCAACACATATAATTATACAGCTTCTGTCGTCTGTGTAAATTAGGTAAAATAATTACTATCCATGAATTTTATGAAGATCATATGTATCCTAAAGAAAAAACTGATACACTGAAATTTAAAAGCATCTTCAAGTTTACAAGACAATACTCCAACCCTAAACTCCTAATTATCAGACTATATATAAAGATGTACATAATTGAAACAAAGATTATTATCCTAACCTAAAGAATTATATATTCTAGGTAGTCTTTTCTCTGTTTGGGTTTCTTTTTTAAAAAATAAAAGCAAATTTGAAACATTTCTGACTGCTGATACAGCTCTAGGGTACAGAAAGAATTTCCATCCTGAACAAGTTAACTTTTTCATATTCTTATATGTATTTGCCGAGGTTTTTCAATCACACTAACTTGCTGTCAAGTAGGCAGATGAAATTAAAATGTGGCTTTGATCGTTGAAGAATATATGTAGTATATAATGTCTGATGGAATACCTAAATAGCCAAGTAAATAATTGTGAGTTGCTGAAATGAAGACCAGCTCAGCGAAGTTAGGGGAAGGAGGTCTCGGGCAAATTACTGGAAGAGAAATGTTTAATTTTCTGTTTTGGCATGACGTGAGTCCCAATTATATAGTTAAGGTTTGTGGTCTCTGAGCAGAGATTAAAATGTCCCTGAAAAAGTTCAGAAATGTCATGTTTATGACGTAGATGTAAAGCATGTGGTCTGGAGACCAGGCCTGTCTGTGCAGCTTCATCAGGCACCTGAACTCTATCAGGATGTCAGCGCCAGCAGCACACGGGGAAGAATTTCCAGCGTGGTCATCACACAAGAATCTTTCAGTTTGGTTTCACTCTCATCTACCACTGTGTTGAAGACCTAAAGTTGATCCTAGATTAACAAGAAGCTTTTTGAGTTCTGGTTGCCTAGCACATTGCTGGGTATGATGGGGAGGGAATGGTCTCACCATATTAGCTGTATCAAGAACTCTCGTAGCTCCTAGATGTTAGGCCTTTGTTAGATATACAGTTGATAAATATTTTTCCCATTCTGTGGACTGTCTCCCTGTTCTCTTGATGGTTTCTTTTACTTTGCAGAAGCTCCCTGCATAATCAACGTTTGTATACGTAACCCTGAATTGTACCCCACATCTTTATAATAATAATAATTTTAAAAAGAACTCAGTTACCCAAAGCAAGTTTCTAATTCTGAGTTACCCCCACTCCATACCATAGCCATTTGAGGGTCAAACAGTAAAGCAGACAAAATTGGGTTCAGAATCCTCATGACTTTACCTGACATTGCTAAAAATACCCATTGCCAAGAGAGCTTCAGGCCCTTCCCCTCCCCCATTGATCAATAACTTCCTCTTCTATATTGAATTTCCTTAGGCCCTACTCAGTAGATGTTAAGGCCTTATTCAGTCTTTTAGTTCAGTATTTGCCCAACCTTGTCTTCACCAACATACCCCTTTTGTTAACTTTCTCACTATATCCAATCCTTTCCCAAAATAAGCCCCATACTTTGAAAGATTGTTCCTGTTGAACGAACTAAATTTATCCAAAAATGATTAATTTATTTTTCCATTTAGTCAGTGATACATATAATTGCTGCTAGGAATTCCCTGACTACTATGAAGTAAGAGGTGTTAGATACCTTTTGGACTTGATATAATTTCAGATAGAGGGCAATTTAAAAAGTCAGTCTAGGTCGGGCTCGGTGGCTCAGCCTGTAATCCCAGCGCTTTGGGAGGCCGAGGTGAGCGGATTGCCTAAGCCCGCAGGTTCGAGACCCACCTGGGCAAACTTGGCGAGGCCTCATCTCTACAATAAATCAAAAAATTAGCCGGGCGTGGTAGCGCGCGCCTGTAGTTCCAGCTACTCAGAAGGCTGAGGCAGAAAGATCGCTGGAGCCCAGCAGGCAAGGCTGCAGTGACCAGGAGCAGCCACTGTACTCCAGTCTGAGTGACAGAGTGAGACTCCAACTCAAAAAAAAAAAAAAAAAGTCAGTCTATAAATCCACAAATTGGATAAATGTACAATTTCTATTAGGCATTTTGAAGTTTCAAAAGTAATTTGAAGACTATCATTTATTTGAATATCACAGGTTAAAGTTCATTGATTTTTTTCATATATTTATTAAGTTATTTCTCTTAATACACACTATTCCTTCCACTTAGGTTAGATAATATCTTTCTTTGATTATAATGCATACAATTATTAGCACTAAAGAAGTAGAAAAGCCATTAAAAGTTATATTTGAGGTCCAGGGACAAGATGCAATTCTCTGACTCTGGTCATAACAAGCCCTGTATTTGATAATGAAATGAAAACATTTGCAGGTTTACTTCTGAAAACAGGTGTATTTGGTGATTTGTCTAAAAACTATAATAGTTTTGTACTCTATACTTTTTTTGTAAAAAATAATAATTTGATCTGTTCTTCCTGAAGTCAAAATTGAACTACATTTATGTGGCATAAAGACAATATTTCTCCTTTTTCTTCATTTCGAAAGATCTGACAAATTAAACACAATGGCACTAATGATGTTTTAAGTACTACAGAACTGCTCAGCATTAAAATTTAAACTATGATGAATGTTACTTTTCATATAAGACACCAGGATAATACTTAAACAAATTTTCTATTGGCATTAGCACTATTATTGTATCTGTTTTATAATAAAAATATTCATGCATTTACTAAATCTTCACCACTTCTACATTTTTTTAATGCATATATATCTGCTCTTTTCTACATATGCTCCTCCACCACTAAAAATAAAAACAAACAAATAAAAAACACCTTCAGCTCTTAAAAAAAAGTGACCAGGTTACAACAAAATCCCTTACTCTCATCAAAGTGATCACTCAAGAATGTCCTTCTTTGGTCAATCACCTTTCCCAACCAACTCATCTCATCTAGGCAGATGGACAGTCAGTCAGTCAGTGAATTCAATCATTTGTCTAGGATTTGTACTTCATGTACCATACTTCCAAAGTAGGTTTGGGGCAGGATACAAGTGTTATATAATTTAAAAATAGGACAGAACTAATAAAAACAGATCAAAGTAGATCTAAAGAAAATAAAGGGGACAGCGACTACAAGGTTTATCATATTTTTTTCGCCAGTGACAACATCACAAAGAAAAATTTTGAAGTCAACCAATTTTGCTTCAATAAAAGGGGAGAGGGCAAGCAAATTCATTTTCAAATGAATTTTCAAGGAAGTATTTCTTAGGATTTTAAGTAAACAATGCTTGATAACAATTTGGCAAACACAGAGACAGTATTTCAACGGGTAATTCTCACATCCACATCATCACACTGTCTCATTGTTGCATGTTCAAGAAAAACACACAACCCAATTTTTAAATGAATAAAAGAGAGAAAATAAGGAAGCACTTATGTTGGGAAAAATAACTCTATCTGCTCAAAATCAACAATTACACACCCTTTAAACTATATAGCAAAAGAGGAATCAAATTTTAAAATAACTTTAAATACCTAAAAATGTGTATTTTATGCATCTTTTCACATCATGTAAAAATCACTATAATTTATCTTCCTGCTGATCTACTCAAGCAAACTATTAGTCCTTGCCTTGTGTTACCTTGTCTTCTACTGCTTTATAGTTGAAAATATTAGCAAGTGCAAGACCAAGTGTTGTCTGCCATGCATGTGTCATAGGAGTCAGGCATAGACGTATGAGAAGCTGTGCTCTGCCCAGAAACCTTGCAAGCCTTTGGTTCCTGTAGAAAGATAAGCATTCTTATTGGTTGCACTTTAGCACATGACTTAAAGAGGATCTTCCCTTTCTAAATTTAAGAGCTCTGCTGCTTCTTAGAAATCCTGGATGCAAAGAACAGGGGGTCATCAATCTTAATTTCTCCAAGTTATGTATTGCTAGCAGGCATTGGACATTTTTTTAAATGCCAGTAAAAAGAGAGATGCTGAAGGAGGTCAACTGGGTACAGACACCCAGGAAACTAACTTTGAGTTGTGTTCACCATAGTTCTAGGAGGACTTGACCGTCTGGTTGATTTTATAGTTTGACTGAAATCTATATAACTTGATGCTGTCTGTGCTCATGGTTTCTTCTGTAAAGTCATAAAGTGAACTAAAGTTTAGAGATGAACTAAAGACAGAGACTCTGAGTGTCACCAAACAATTTGTTTCTAAAACATGCTAACTTGGATGCCATTCAAGAGAAAAATATTAATTTGTAATTGGACTAAAAGAGTCAATTTGAGAAATTTTATTATCACTACAGGCATTTCAAGTGGCTAATAATAATTTGGCACCCTGACTTTCAAATGGCCCAATAAGCCCATACAAGCATTGATTTCAAGTGTAAACATCTAAATAACTATTAGATCACAGCACTGGCTTAACTTTCATCTGAGAGATAGTAAAAATCCTGCCACCTCCTGACTGCATCGTAAAGAACTCTGGGATGTAGAAGAAAGGATACTGGGTTGGATGGTCAGAAGCCTGGAGTCTACTCTAGATTCTGCCCCGTGTCAGCAGTATGAAGTTGAGAATTCAATTTCTTTGGGCCTCTGCCTTCTCATCTACAGAATGAGGAATGAAGTTGGATGATATCTAATCCCATTCTCCCCCCCAATTCTAACAAAACAAAAATTATTCCACTTCTCTAAATGTCCTTGTATGGAAAATCCTACCTTGATATTGGTGTGCTTATGTCTACAATAATAAATGTTTCAGAAGCAAAGGGTCTCTTTCCCATGGGGAAGTCTTTAAAGCTCATGTTCTCACCACCACCACCACTACTTATTTTGGGTGTTAGAATAGCTCACATAGGATTCAGGGTCCCTAACTTCCATCCTTACAACTAACAGATGGTTTAATAGTATGAGTATCATACATGACAGTAGCACTTTAATTTTTTAAAGTATTTACATATATTATTGTATTTGTATGTCATTACTGCCTAGTAAGGTAAGTGGTAAGTACTATTATTCCTATTTTAAGCAAAAAAAAAAATTAAATGAGACTGAGAGGTTCAGTGATTTGCCCAAGTATGTATGGATATGTCTTCACAATCAACAATAATGAAACCACTTTCCCTATTTATGTTGTTCTCAATATTTTACTATTATAAACAAGATATAGTAAACATATTCATACAGAAAGCTTTTTTCTATATTTGGGACTTAAACCTTCTTAAAAATGGAATGGGTCCAAACTGTAGCATTCTTAATAGTAAAATGAGTCAGGAATCAGTCAGGAAGTGTTCATTGATACAGTCTCTGAGGGCAGTTTAGCAATATGTACCAAAATGTAAAACATGCATAGCCTTTGTCCATGCAATTCTAGTTTTAAATATTTTAGACAACTGCACAAAGATGTATTCTCAAAAACAGTAATCACAACACTTTTTGTAATAGAGAATAAATAGAAGCAACCTATATATCCATCAATAAGAGACTAAGAAAATAAATTAAAACACATCCAGGAAGTGGGATACTAAGCAACTTTAAAAATGATAGCATAGAGCTATAGCTAATAAAATAGAAACATGGCCACCACTTACCTTTGATTTAGAGAAAAGGGTGGAGGGAGGTTAAAATATCAATGAGCACTATTGAACAGAACATTCTGCAATTATAGAAATAGTTTTCTCCACAGTCTTACTATAGCTACCACTAATCACAATTAAAATTTTGCATATTTTTTCAGTTTTATTTAATTTTATTAATTTTAATTTACTTAAATTTAAATACTCACTACTGGGTAATGCAGAGGTCATATTTATGTGTTGCTTTATAATCAAAAAAATATTAAATTTTTTGTTTAAACAACAAAAACTGACCAACCTGTGTCTAAGAGATAACCTGAAGATATAGGAATAAATTAGTCAATGACAGTTTTTCTTTATTTTTATTTCAAAGATGTGGGGTACAATTCAGGATTACGTATATAAGTGGTCATCATACAGGTAAAGTTTGAGCCTCCATTTGGTCTCCTCTTTACCTGGTTTGAGATCAGGCACCCTTATTGATGTTGCATCCCCTCCACCCCCACCCCGGCAGTATCCCACTACTGCCAATCCCTTATAGTATTATGGTAATTGTTCAGGATCCGCTTATGAGTGAGAACATGTGGTACACTGTTCTTTGTTTCTGTGATAGATCACTGAGTATGATAGACTCTAAATCCATCCAAGTTGCTATGAAGTCCATATGTTTGTCCTTCTTTATGGCTGTGTAATATTCTATTGTGTATATGTACCACATTTTTTTATCCAGTCTAGTTTTGATGGGCAGCATGGTTGGTTCCATGTTTTTGCTATTGTGATAGGGCTGCAATAAATATGTGTGTGCAGGTATCTTTTTGTAGAATGATTTGAGTTCCTCCAGGTATATTCCCAGCAGGGGGATTGCTGGGTCATATGGAAGGTCAATTTCCAGTTCTTTCAGAAAACACCATGCTGTTTTCCAAAGAGATTGCATTCGTTTGCATTCCTACCAGCAGTGTAGAAGCATTCCTTTAACAACAGCTTTACCTAAAAAGTTGCTGTGCCTGTAACATGAGGCCCCAGCGCTCATTCTGTATGGTTTCCATACCTTGACATAATTGTGCTAAGTTGGCAAGCTTCCTAGATACGGTCCATATACTAGCAGATAAATAGCTTTATGCCAAGAAAACTGTATCTTTTGTGCTAGATCTGCAGAACAGACCAGAAATAAAGAGTGATAAGTGAAAGGAAGCTGAAAATGAAAGCTGGAGCTCTGAAAGCAGGGCCAGATTTTTTTTAAAAGGTTGATAAATTATTCAACTCATTGAATGGATTTGTAGTCATTAGGAAGCTCATGTTTTCTCTTACAGGTTTTGATTATACCAAGATGTACAGAAGCAACACGATATCTTATTTTCTCACATAGCAACCAGTATAAAATTTAGTCTTGGAGAGTCACGTAAACTAGCTAAAGGCTAATTTGACTTTTAGATCTGCAGAAAGTAGGAAGGTTGTTTGTTCGTTCATAGGTATTTCCGGGCTCCAATCTATTTGCAAATATAAAGCAATAGAGTGAACCATTTTTTTCTACTACCAGATTATTAGATAGATGAATCACAATAATGAAACCACTTTCTTCATTTATGTTTTTCTCAATATTTCACTACTATAAACATGATACATGATTCATACAGAAAGCCTTTTTCTATATTTGGGAATTAGTCCTTCTTAAAAACAGAATTGGCCCAAATATTTTATTTTTAAAATGTGAGGTACAAATGAGTGTTAGGTACATATGTAATCATCATAGAGGTAAAGTGTGGGGACCCTTATTGATGTTATGTGCCCCCCCATTGTAGCATTATTAACAGTAAAATTATAATTCACCAAGATCCTCAATTAATTGGACTCCTCCCTTCTTTGACATTTCCAGAGGAAAAAAGAAAAGCAATAAAATATATTGAAGGGGACCAGGCATGGTGGCTCACAACTATAATCCCAGCACCTTGGGAGGCCAAGGTGAGAGGATTCTGAGCTCCCAGTTTCAAGACCAGCTTGGGCAACTTGGTGAGACCTCCTCTCTACAATAAATCAAAATATCATCGGGGCATGGTGGCACATGCCTGTAGTTCCAGCTACTTGGAAGGCCGAGGTGGAAGGACCACCTGAGTCCAGCAAGTCAAGGCTGTAGTGGCAGTGAGCATCCAGCCTGGATAACAGAGTGAGACTTCAACTCAATATATACATGGAAGAAGCAAACTTTCTGTGTAAATCTCTTAATATATCTAAATCTATGTTAACTTATTATGTGAAAATAATATTTCAAGTGATAACTTTGAAAACTGTAGTATCCTTAATCCTGAGAAAGTTGTAAGTATGTTTAGTACTATGCACTTGAAATTTGGGAGAGAAAGTATACTAATATATTGTAAAAAAAATTTTAGCATGGTGAAAAATCAAAATTATTATTTATCTCATTCTGTTAACTAAACATTTCAAACAAAAATATGCCCTGCCCCTTGTAGGTCTTATTAATTGGGGCTATATTATATTGTGTTTTAATGACCAAAAATAATATGATTGGTAGTACACATAGTTGCCACAAATCAATCTCTCTCTCTCTCTCTCTCTCTCTCTCTCTCTCTCTCACACACACACACACACACACACACACACACACACCAGCTCACCCTACCACAGTCACAAAAGTAGCAAGCAGTGTTTGGACAGGGAAGTAATCATAATCAACTACAAACATTTATGCAGCATTTGAGAAATGTAGAAGTTTTTCTAAAGAAAGATCTTACTTGATTTTACAACAGCCTTTAGAGATGAATATTTACAGTTAAGGAAATTAAGGCTCATAGAAATTATTACTTGGTGTATAACCTCTAGTTGGATATGAATTGCTTGGTGTCCAACTTCTAGTAACTAGCAGAAACAGGATCAGAACCAGGCCTGCCATCTCCAAATCCTGGGACCTTTCCACTCTGCCTCACTCCTGGTACAGGCTGGTAGGCAAGAAGAAGGCACGAGGGCAGGGATGACAATTATCACTAATTTGAAGAACACCCATCCCAGCATTGAAAGCTGGTTGATATAAAGAGGCATCAAGATTATATTGCTCACAATGTGCTTCCAAAATCTCTGAGGCAACTTGAACTAAATGAATCACTATCAAAAAAGGGGCCAGGACATCCCAATACACATTATAAATTCCAGAAGACAGACACAACCCAGTTTTAAGAATACCTTCAACTGTTTTAGTAGTTTCGACCTGCGTGCTTGGAATCTATTTCCTCTTATTTGAATTAGATTCACAGTCCTCCAACCATATGACTCAAGGTAAAACAAAACAAAACAAAACAAAAGACTGGCAGTTTATTGGCAAGATCTCTTTCTGAAGTCTTTCCCTTCCACCTACCCTTTACAGGACAGGAGCTCTCTACTCCATAAAACAAAAAGCTTTTCTAGAAAAGTCTCTGGTATTCATTCTTGAGGTGAATGTGAATAAATATATTACTTATCCCAGGGACACTGATTTTTAATACTTTATTTCTAATTAAAGACTTTGTGGAGGGTAAATGAAATTCAGGCATTAAAGAACAGACTTGGAGTTGATTTTTCAAGATGACAATCTCTCCTGCAATCTTATCTTCTGCCTGAGATTGGGAAGCCTCCAATGTTCATGTATGTAAAGAAACCTAATGCAAGCAAGAATTCAGATGACTTTTTTAAAAATAAAGACTGTGGAATAAAATATGAATTTTTCAATATCTTATAATCTTTTCATTTTGAAATCAGGAAAAAGTGAACTGAAAAAGCACCATGATAGAGTATACTACAGGTGTTAACTTGGAGCCCCCCATGAATGGGTTTCAAGGAGTCTCTTAAAATAATATGCAATGTCTTGAGAAGGTGGTTGATAGTTTTTATCCCTTTCTCAAAGAAATTACTAATCTAAAAAAGGTTAACACAGACTTGAGGATTTAAGACCCAGGTTTTATTCCTGGCTCTACCTCTTTCTAGTTATGTAACCTTAGGCAAGTCAACTAGCCTCTCTGTGTCTCAGGACCCTCATCAAAGAGCCTGTTATTATTATACAGATTAACTGAGATAATGCAGGCACTTTGAGGAAAAAAGATCATAAAGGCTAGGTAGTTGGTGAGTATAATTACTAAAAGAGCAAAGGACTTGAAGAACTTTAAGAGGAAGAATGGAGCCGGGCTTGATGGCTCAGCCTGTAATCCCGCGCCTTTGGGAGGCTGAGGTGAGTGGATTGCCTGAGCCCGCGGGTTCAAGACCCACCTGGGCAGCGAGACCTCATCTCTACAATAAATCAAAAATCACCCGGGCATGGTAGTGCATGCCTGTCGTTCCAGCTACTCGGAAGGCTGAGGCGGAAGGATCGCCGGAGCCCAGCAGGTCGAGGCTGCGGTGGCCGGGAGCAGCCACTGCACTCCAGTCTGGGCGACAGAGTGAGACTCTAACTCAAAAAAAAAGGAAGAATGGGTCCTCACTCATGTGCAGAAACAGATGACGGGGATCAAGGCCACGTACTCAGCAAAATTTAGTTTGCTTATCGTGTGACTGATTATCTTTACAGGGCTAGAAGGTGCCCTGTAGCTTCTCCACCTTACAAATGAGGAAACAGCCCCAGAAAAGGGAAGCATCATTACATCAGAAAGTTATTAACAAAATTTGGACGCCAGATTTTGGTTCTAGTTCAGGCAATTGAGAACAAAGAGAAGCTGCCACTGAGGCATTGTTATCCAACTACAAACAAAAATCATTTCATTTCACCTGATTTATAGGTATTTTTCCTTCCCTGAAAGAGGACCTTTGGTCCTGGACATTATTTATTAAGATGTCAGTGCATTTTATTTCTAGTTCTTCCCATTTGCTCTCTTTACTACAGAAAAAGCAGTATGCCTGGAAAGATTTATGGCTGATTTAACTATGTCAGTGTACCTGTTTTAACCTTTGAGACCAAGACTCCCACTGTAAGAGCTGTTAGAGAGAATGCCAGGAGTGAGCACACTCTCTCACTTGGGCAGGGAATGGATATAAATGAATATTAAACTGGCAACTAGTCCCAGATGGATTTATAAAGTCTTATGCTTCAAGCTTTAGCAAACTTGTTTTGGAATCCGGGTAATGCATTTATGGAATTGCTTTTTAAAAAATGTATTGAATTTTTGGATAACCACATTAAACAGCTATGAAAAATATAGTTGCTTATAGATCTGTAGGAAATGCTAAGCCCAATGATTTTGAAAATCTTAAACAAACAATAACATAACAGATGTCTACCAGCTCTGAGAAAATTCACCATTTTCTAACAATATATTTTACATATCTACAACTTAATTTATGAAAGTTTTAAAATATTTTTTTAAAAATATAGACACCTCAGGTTTGTAACTAATAAGAAAAGGTCACCCGGGCTCGGTGGCTCAGCCTGTAATCCCACGCTTTGGAAGGTTGAGGTGAGTGGATTACCTGAGCCCGCGGGTCCAAGTCCCGCCTGGGCAACTTGGCGAGACCTCATCTCTACAATAAATCAAAAAATTAGCCGAACGTGGTAGTGCACACCTGTAGTTCCAGCTACTTGGAAGGCTGAGACAGAAGGATAGCTGGAGCCCAGCAGGTCAAGGCTGCAGTGGCCGGGAGCGTGCCACTGCACTCCAGTCTGGGCGACAGAGTGAGACTCCAACTCAAAAAAAAATAATAATAAAAGGTACATGCAGATTAAAAGAGGCAGAAAGGAAAAAGAAAAAGGAAAGCATGTATCAGATGCATTTTAAATAATAGCTTTTGTATTAATTAATACAGAGTTTAGATTCATTTTGCATTATCTATTTCATTACTCATTGTAAAAGACAATAATCCAACAGATATATATATACTCAGGGGAGTACTACCAGAATCAGCACATTTATACAAAATCCAGCAAATCAAGAGCATATGGGTATTTAACACATAGTTTTTGTCATGATAATGAGTACTCATTTACACATTGCCTACATTTGTTTATACAAAATATAACAGAAGAATATCTCACTATCTTTGGATGTCTTCTTGTAGCAACCCATTATTTAATGATATCAAGTTGTATTAATCAACATAATTTATCTCTAAATATTCTTTGATGCACTATTTTTGAAACTGCAAACAGAACTTTTGAGGTGAAGATTTATCCCCCAAGTCATATTCCTAAAGTACATAATGTCCAGGATGTCCTGTCCTGGGACCAAAAAGAAAGGAAAGAAATATGTGCACTCTCAGATTTCCAGTGTAGTTGTGGGAACTAACTATTCCTAAGGAAGTTCTGCCAATTATTCACAAGTCTTAAGAAGTCTATTAGTTTTTATTCAATCAACAAAAAAAAGGAAACATGTTTTATGCTAATTATTTTCTTCTGTCTTCATTTCAGAGTCATACAATTGTAACAACAGAGATGCATACTTATGGAATAGAAAAAAAACAGATTTCTCTTTTCTGCTAAAGTGGTAATATCTTAAATTGAATGCTGTATTCATGATCATACTATGGTAGGCACCATATAAAAATATGGGGAGAACTCACAGAAGGACTAGCCAGCTTGACCTGCAGGATGATTTAACCCAGAAGATGGCATTTTAGCTATGATTCAGAGGTCTTGTAGACATTTTCACAGGAAAAGAAGTTTAAGGTAAAGAATGAGGTGATTTCCCAGAGAGAAAGGAAATCATGTTCCCATACATAGATTTCTGAAAGGGCCTGGCTTGTTAGAGGTTCAGGAAGAGAAATGTTAGGAGAAGGAGTGATAGGCCTTGTGGTCCAGATTTGGAAGGCCATGCCCAAGCATCTGGACTTTGGAAGATGGCTAGAAGCTAAGGAGATAAACACTGCAGTTAAAATGTTTTTCAAACCACACACTCCGGGTGGATAAGGCGGCCGCTGCAGTGGTGTGAGGGTTGCCTGAGCCCATGGGTTCAAGACCAGCCTGGGCAACTTGGCGAGAGCTCATCTCCACAATAAACCAAGAAAGATTAGCTGAGCGTGGTGGCATGTACTTGTAGTTCCAGCTACTTTGAAGGCTGAGGCAGAAGGATCGCTTGAGCCTGGCAGGTCGAGGCTGCAATGGCCCTGAGCGTGCCACTGTCCTCCAGCCTAGGTGAGAGAGTGAGACTCTGATTCAAAAAACAAAATGTTTTTCTAAACACCATTTTATTCCTAGTTACTTCCAGGATAGGGCATAGACACATACATAAAGAAGTCTGTCTCCTACATGATGTTACTTGAAGGACTCAAGAGTAGTCTCAGTGAAAATTTCTCCCTCTCATGTCACTAATACTTGATTCTTACCATTACAGAAATGGATTCCTTTGGTCAGTGCAATAATTACACTTTCAGAGGTAAAAGTTGGAGCTGCAGCCACTGTTAACACTATTGTTTGAATTACTTTTTAGAGTCTTTTGATAGAATTTTGGTTTTTAGAAAGAGGGAAAAATGCAAGAAGCACTGAAGACCTTCTTCATAATTTGCCCAAGGTCAGCTCGCAGTCTATGAACTAATTCTCTGGTAAACCTTATACCCATTCCTTCTTCCTTGAGAGAAGAGCAGATCATTTTCCATATTGCATTTCACATATTCCTTTTCCATTGAATGATATATTTGGTAAATCTGCCTTGTTCAAATAATGAAGAAAATTGGTTTCATTAAGGTATCACAGAACCATAGAAGCCGCTTACATCAAAAAGCACACTGATAACAACCCCACCGCTAAAGTGAACAGGGGAGAGATTTCTACTCTGTTCCTTTTTTCCTATTCACATTCATACAAAGAAAAACCACCCTCAACCAAGTGACACCAGGTGACAATAGACATTTCAGTTCAGTTTGGGACCGATGAATGCAAATCAAGCCAAGAAAACAAGTTACTTCTCACCCCTTTGCTTGCGCTCTGGGTTTCCATCAGTCATCTGGTCTGATGAACTTCTTGCTTTCCACTTCCACCATCCAAGCCCAGCCCCTCAGTGTCATTTACTGAACAGCTTCATAACTGTCCCACATCTCTCCCTTTCCAGATCAACCTTCACACACCTGCAAACATCCTAACACGCAGATTTTTACCACAGTGTTCCTTTATTTGTGAATGTCTTTACGACTATTGTATTAAACTCAGACCCCTCCGAAGCATTTTAAATTTTCATGGTACTTTAAAATGTGTTTCCACCAAGCTCAGTAATATAGGCCTCCCATCATTCCTTCACTCCAGACAGGAAAAAGATCCTTCTGTCTTTCATATTCAAAGCACCCTTTGCTCAGGCTCTCTCGCATGCCTATACAAAGTAGCCACATAAGACTGCGCAAGTGGTGCACTGCACAACTTCAGAAGGTGCCATTGATATGTAACTTGCATAACCATAACCACAGGTGGGCAGTACTGCGCCTGGACCTCTCTGGAAGAGAATTTCAAGTTCAATGAGTTGTGAGAATCAAATGAGAGAGGGACATTTGATATATCTGTATTGGATTTTTCTCTTCTATTTAAAAAGTTTAAGAGAAAAACGCAAGATGGTACATTTAAAGTATATAGTTAAGTGTCTGGCATGTACCTATTCCTTTCCTTCCCTTTGCTTGTACTAACTTTATAAAGTTACTTGAAATACTGAAGAGGTTCAGACAAATCATGTAGGATCCTTTGTTCCTAAAAAAAAAAAAAGTGACTTTAAATCTTTGTCTAATTGAGAGGAGAGGAAAGGAAAAATGAATGGAACAAGCAAGCTGTATCCAAAAACCCTCTCCTTCCAGATGTTGTCAGCTTTCACTGTGCCATGGAATCACCGGGGAGTCTTTAAAAGACTGATGACTGGGTCCAAACATGGCCTGAGAGAAGGATGTTTTGGAGCTTCTCAGGAGAATCTAACATGCAGCCAAAGATGAGAACCATGGGATCTACACATACCATACCTGCAACTCAATTGATGTGTTAACATTTGTCATTAAAGAGGTTCATTTCTTGTTCTGTCCACCTCCATGTTAGGATACTAGGAATTCACACCACAGCACCATTTCAGCTTAATTAGCTCACATATTTCCCCTCTCTTGAGATATAAAATTTTGAAGAAGGCAGAGTGGGCAAGTTAGCAGCAAATAACATCTTATTCAAGGTAGCTATGACATCTCTACTCAAAGGGACTCCAGAATCTCATTTACGTTGTCATTTCAAACCACTCACATTCCTACTTATGATGAATTAAAAGACACAGAGATTGAATTTTCTTCTTAATTAAAGAACTGAGTCCCCTACACTCACATCCATTCATGTTAACCATCTAGTACATGAAAGCCAGAACAATTATCTATTTTTAAAGAGATGGGATATTGCTATGTTGCCCAGGCTGGAGTACGGTGGCTATTCACAGGCACAATCCCACTATTGATCAGCACCAGAGTTTTGACCAGCTCCATTTTGGACCTGGGCCAGTTCATTCCTCCTTGGGCAACCTGATAACCCTTGGCTCCTCAGAGGTCACCATACTGATGACCAACAGTGCAGACACCTGATTGGCAAAGCACACCACAGACCAGAACTCTTGCACTCAAGCAATCCTTCTACCTTGGCTTTCCCGGTAGCTGGAATTATAGGTGTGTGAAACCACACCTGGCCAGGACTATTATCTATTACTTTACACCCTTTCTCAAAGAAATTACTAATCTAAAAAAGGTTAACACAGACTTGAGGATTTAAGACCCAGGTTTTCTTCCTGGCTCTACCTCTTTCTAGTTATGTGACCTTAGGCAAGTCAACTAACCTCTCTGTGTCTCAGGACCCGCACCAAAGAGCCTGGTATTATTATACAGATTAACTGAGATAATGCATGCACTTTGAGGAAAACAGATCATAAAGGCTAGATAGCTGGTGAGTATTATTACTACAAGAGCAAAGAACTTGAAGAACTTTAAGAGGAAGAACAGGTCCTCGCTCAGGTGCAGAAACAGATGATGGGGGCCACTCACACCTGTAGAGTGGTGTAAGACCAATGCTCTAAAGTAGAAAGAATCAGACTTGAGGCTCAAAAAACATGGTTTGACTCCCAAGCTGATCACTTACTAACCTTTTGAGACTCAATTTCCTCATCTCTAACAGTGAGTTGTTGCAAGGATTAATTAGGATATTGTGAGACTCCTGGTACATATTAGGCACTCTGTGAATGCTATTGAAGTAAGAACTCTCCAGTCAAGGAAAGGGTTAACTCATATCCTATCTCCGTGGTTGTCCCTACAAACACTGAGACCACAAAAGCAGATGACTATTGTTGGTCAATGATAGCTCATGGTGATATTATTAAAGTAACAAATTCCAGAAACACTTAGTCAAGGGAATGCCAGTTTCTTCATATTTTTCTCAGCGGAGTAATTTTCAATTCTTTTTATGTTATTTATTACTTTTCTCTAAAGTCTGTTTTCATGGTTTCTTTCAAATTGTGAAGTCTGTGATGATCCTCATTTTCCATGTGACTTTTACTAGTAAAAATTTACACAGCTGGACAATGTGATAGACTTGTTGAACCACCTTGACAATTAATGCTTCCATTATGAGCTCTAAATACATTAATGCATGTGGCTAAGGTTCATGCATGCCCAAAGATCATCCATAATAATATGTGTCAGAGACCACCAGGGTTGATTTTTCTGTCTTAACCAAGAGTGCTCATATGAATCCCAAAATAGGTGCTAGCTCTGAGACTTGATTATCTTCCAAAATCATGATGAAAATACATTAATTATTCAACAATTAAAAAAGTATTTATTTAGCACTTAGCCATGATTTTCAGCATAGATGGGGGAGAGATAATTATTCAATAATTAATTGAGACAGATTTCTCCACCCAATTGGATCTTCTAAATAACTAAAATTAGCCTTTTAAACATCTAATATCCTTTTTATTACAATCATTTTTGTTAGTCCACGATACCACATATTCTTACACAATCTAGGCACTAATTATAGGAAAAACTTTTCCATTTAATAAGTATAGTAAGCACCATGATGGAACCACACTCCCAGGACAATTGACTGCTACTATTCAGCATCCCTAAGAAGACACCCCCTAAGGAAAACATATAGTCAACCATTCAGGCTGCTATAACAAAACACCTTAACTCGGGTAATTCATAAACAAAAACTTATTTCATTAATTTCCAGTTCTGGAAGTTGGAAAGTTCTGGCTCAAGGTGCCAGCAGATTCAGTGTCTGGTGAGGGATCACTCTCTATTCCTAAGATGGCACCTTGTTGCTGCCTCAGTTCCCTCATACCCTTTTTATGAGGTCACGAATCCCATTCATGAGGATAGATCCCTTATGACTTAGCTCCTCAGGACTCCATTTCTTAATACTATCAACATTGGCAATTAAGTTTCAATATATGAATTTTGAGGGGACACACATCAACCAAAAAAAAGAGATTAGTCACAAATTTGAAGCTTGGGAAAATTTTAAAAATTAACATTCTTACACCTATTAACAGGTAAATCAGCTTTATCTTCCCATTTCCAGAAATTTAGGATGCGCCTCTGGGGTTGCCAATTTAATGGACACTTCATATAAGTTTTTATTTCATGTAAGAACAAAAACCAATAATGTTGCACAAAATAGCACCAGATTACATTTACTTGCATGATATGTTTCAGAATTAAAGTACAATTCAAAGATACCGGGAAAGTTGAGAATGCCCTAAAGCAGTAACTATCAAACAGTTTTGTCCTTGACTTAGAGAAAATACATACATTTGCATCATGACCAAGTACATATATATTAAAACCAAGTTTTTTACAACACAGCACTTATCCTTAATTCATGTAATTCTATTATTTCACATTACTTAATCTTTAATTCACTACATTGCTTTTACAATCTGTTAAATGGGTTGAGATCTTTTTCCTAAAAAGTAGTGGTCTAAAGGGCAGAAAGGAAAACATCTACTCTTCCCAGAAAAGAAAGATACTTTGCCTTCGATCTTCAACAAGTGCTTTTTGTTTTTGAGTTGGAGTCTCACTCTGTCACCCAGACTGGAGTGCAGTGGCCGCTCCCGGCCACCACAGCCTTGACCTGCTGGGCTCCAGCAATCCTTCCGCTTCAGTCTTCCAAGTAGCTGGAACTACAGGCGCGCACTACCACACCCGGCTGATTTTTTGATTTAGAGATGAGGTCTCTAAAAAAATTTAGAGATGAGGGCTTGCCAAGTTGCCCAGGTGGGTCTTGAACCTGCGGGCTCAGGCAATCCACTCACCTCAGCCTCCCAAAGCGCGGGATTACAGGCTGAGCCACCGAGCCCGGCAACAAGTGCTTATTTAAGATGTTCTGGAAGCAAAAATGGTATAACTTGAATGCTTCAAGCTTTAACACATGGTCAAGTTAACGTTAAGATCAGAATCCTCCAAGTCACCAACTTTTGATGTCAGAAGTTTAGTTCCACTCAGCGTGTCCTTTATCAAGAATTTCTGAGAATCCAAGGGCGCATTTTAGATATGCCCACAAATCAACCCCGGCTGTTGCTCACTGTCACGGCCAGCAGACCCTGGACTCCACAGCTGTCACCTTGGTGCCCCCACTGCCAACTCAGGCAGAGTGCTAGTTATGCTGCTGCAGCATAACTAGGAAGAAAGACAGTATTTTTTTCCTCTGCACCTGATGAACAAGGGAAAAGTTGGCCTCAGTCACTCAGGAGGTCCTCCAAGTCACACCCTCAGCCCTTTCCCCTCACTAGTTATTCACACTGCCCTGCTGCCTGCTCAGGAAGGGTTCCAGGGTTGGGAACACACTGTACCTACCACAACTCACAACTCTTCTTCCTCCCCTCACACTGGGGCAGACGCCTTGTCCCGTGCTGACAGTGAATCCTCTCCCAGGAGCCCCGTCATCCCTGGACTTCTATCATCTTCAATCCATCAGGCCCATCTGATGTGTCAAATTACAGCTGCACAGAGTATTCAGTCCTCTTTCCCAGTAGGCCCCTCAGACTTCATGTGAGTCACTGAGTATCTGCATTAACTCCAGATGGCAGATGCATCTCAGTCTGGGTATAACCCAGTTAGAACTCTTATAAATAGACTGTTCTAACTTTAAGAATCATGCCGAAATCAAAGATAAAGACACAACAATCATGTGGAGATGGTTTAGAATAGAATCTATCTAAAGTGGGTTTGGGGGTAACTGACTCCAGCTAAGTCACTTCAAGACTTCTGTTATCCAGCCACATTATTTAACCTATGCTGGCTAGTCTAAGCTTTACTCCTTTCCTGCTGTCATGTTTCCAAGAATACAAATAATTTTCTCCCTGAGAAGACTATTAATCAGGGCAGAGATACCAACTTTGCCTGTTTAGCACCCAAATAAATTCAACCAAACCAGAGGTCTCAGTTAAAATCAAAACCTTTTAAAGTTTTTGGCCTGGTTTTCTCGCACAATACTGCTACTAAATCCAAAGAAGGAGGGACAGAGTTTCTAAAAATGGTTCAGCTGGTTTCTCATACTTCTTACCAAAGAATTATCTGGAAGCTAAATATGTAGATTGCATTTTCAGTTTAAAAAATAATGGAAAAAAAATATTCAGCATGATATACTTCATTGCTTTCATTTTTTAAATCTTTGTTTTTATTTACTCTCAAGAACAATCGCTTCCCCATGAGAACTTTACAATAGTGGTTTGTAGTTTATTCCAGAGATCACAACAAAATTTCTCCTAAGAACTTGGGAATAAGAGACATAAGAGTGGTTTCTGAGAAATAAACCTTAAGATCAACAAAATGACAGGTAGATAAACAAAAGTCACCTTTAAAGAAAAGAGTGGTTCTTGCTCTATAAGACTTGAAAGAACTTAACCAAAATCATTTCTAAAGGAGTCAAACAGGATGAGGGATATGAAGGGGGCAAGCCATAGCCATCTACAGAAAGAATAATCCTTGCTAGACACTCTCCAGGCAAGATCCCCAAGACTTCTGAACTACTCACAGACTCTCCCTAACAGGAGAACAACGCCCCAAACACACTTGGGCCTTGATTCATCCAATGCCTTTGTCCTAATTTAGTCCTCACTGAGAAACCTTCCTTATGTGACTTACTGTACAAGCCTGTCTATGGGGAAAGAAGGCACTGGCCATACAGACATGGAGTCACCTATACAATCACAGATGTGAATTGAACCCCCCAACTAAATGACTGGCCCTGTCCTAGGCAACAGAGATACAGTGGAGAATTAGACATTTGAGGTCCTCGGGGGAAACACAAACAAGTAAACAAATAAGTAAGATAATTGCAACTAGTGATAAGGACCATTTAAAAAAATTAAGCTGAGTAATGGATCAGATTGGGGGGTAGATGTTTTAAGAATAAGGATCAGAAATGGCTTGTTTGAAAAACTGATGTTTAGTGTCAGACCAGAGACAGAGCATACCCTGAGTATTTTCCAAAAGCATTTTTCTACTAAGTTTCTGAAAATGCATACATTGACACGATAGTAGAGACAACCTTTGAAAAGACTTAGAGCCAGCAATGTGAAAGGGAATGTGAAGTGTGTAGACAAGTTAGGTAAAGGGCAGCTTCTTTTTTTGTGCTTGCCCTTCACCAAACACAGCACAGGCCCTTCTTCCTCACTTCCAACCCCTGCCCAACCCCCTTGCAGGCTTATTCCTCCAGATGTTAGAACATGGCTGTGCTTCTGGCTGACAGCTTGATGAAGATCCAGAATCTGCCAAATAACAATGGGGGAAGAGAGTTTTCAGGCAGGGAACACAGGAAGAGCTACGAGACAAGAACTAACTCAACATGTCTTTGCAACTTCCATTGTGCCTGGAACTTTAAGAACAAAAGAGAGGGTAACAGGAGCCATAGCCAGAGAAGCAGCCAAGAGTAGAGTCATAGGAAAATATTTGGGTTTTATTGTAAGTCCAATAGGAAGCAAGGAAGTGGCATGATCTAATCTAAAGTTATAAAGATCTGTTTAGGTACTGGGTGAAGAATAAACTGCAAGGGTAAAGTTAAAAGAAGCAGCAAGAACATTAGTTCGGAGGTTCTAAAAGTAACTAGGCAAACTGTGATGTAAGGTGACTAGAGTGACAGCAGTAGTGTTTGGGAAAAGCAAGTGATTTTAGGTCATATTTTGAAGATGGAGTTTTAGGACTTGTTCACAGACATATGTGTGAGGTGGAGAGTCAGACATTAGCTTGGCAGAGTGGTGTGGTGCATTTGACTGAAATTAGCATGACTGGGAAAGGATTAAGAACTCTTTGATGAGCTCGAAATGCCCACTAGAGACACAAGTAGAGACGTAAGTTAGGCAGCTGGGACTACTGGAAAACCCCCAATGAATATATAAATTTAAAAATGATCTGTACCTAGCTGATCTTTAAAGCCATGAGCATCCCATCTTTGTGATGGTTATTTTCCAGTATAAATGAATAAATTGGGTAACTCATCAAGAAAGTGGGAGCCAAGCTGAGATGCCCCATAACAGATGGCTAGCCTTGCCTAGGCTGGGCCTGTCTCCCTGCTTTGCCCTAGGCCTTAATTGAGAGCTGTTTCCACAGAGTTGTTTTGTTGTGTTTCCACACATTAAATACCATGTCCAGTTCCCCTTTATTTTTATAGATCAATGTAGAAATCTGAAAAAGCGACCTGTATTTAAAATATTTTTGAAAATATTTTAAAATATGATGTTTATATAGTTAAATAAAAATAAATTACATAAATAAAGGGGGAACTTAACTAAGTAACTTAAAAGATAAAACTAAACCCTTGTGTAGACTGTTTTAGAGGCCACACACAGTGACTAGAGCTCCTTGACTTTGGTCTTGATGTGTAAGCGTTCTATTCTTACAGAATATTTGAGAACATCACAGAAAACATTGGTTAAGTCACTTGATGAAATTAGCACTTAAAAAGTTATGATAGAAATCCTAGAATGAAATGAACATAGGAAATATCAATTCATCTCTTTAACAGTCATTGATTAACTACTATGTGATTACTGTGTTGACTTCATGCCCTCCTGAGGCTCCTTTCTCAGCAGGGGAGTTAGATCACACTAAGAGATGGAGCCAATGAGGTAGGGGTGAGATACTTTTTTACCAAGATGAGAAGGTGTTAGGCAGTTCCAATAAGAAAAAGACAAATCACCCTAGAGGTGGTTTCTCAAACACTAAATATAACCCTATGTTAGTTGTACAAAAACTTTACAACTCTGTTTGGAACTAAGCTTTAATTATCAGTTCCAAATTATTTTAATTAAATATAGTTAATTGACCCATTCACATCTTTAAGAGTGCTTAACAGTTTTTTGCTGCGCCTTCTTTTTGGAAGAATTGGAGTTGGAGTTGGAGTCTCACTCGGTCGCCCAGACTGGAGTGCAGTGGCCGCTCCCGGCCACCACAGCCTCGACCTGCTGGACTCCGGCGATCCTTCCGCCTCAGCCTTCCGAGTAGCCGGAATTACAAGCATGCGCTACCACGCCCGGCTGATTTTTTAATTTATTGTAGAGATGAGGTCTCGCCAAGTTGCCCAGGCGGGTCTCGAACCCGCGGGCTCAGACAATCCACTCACCTCAGCCTCCCAAAGGCGCGGGATTACAGGCTAAGCCACCGAGCCCGGCTCTCCGCTGCATCTTCTAAAGATATTTCCATTTTGCCCCTATTCTCTTTTATTATTTACCACCTTTTCTGTATAAATCTGAAAGATTCCAGAGCGCAATAGTTGACTTTCCTTACAATCCCAACCCTGCATTAATTATGGAAACCACATGTAAGTGAAGCATTGAAGGGTACAGAGAAGGGGAGGAGGCAAAGCAGAGCCTCGAAATTTCTATTTCACTCTAACCTTAAGGAGTTGGAGAGCTGCTCTTCCAATTAAATGAACCGTGTCTTAGGGACTGAGTCACATCAGTTCCTGCTGCCACAGTCGGAGGCTGGCTGGGGTTTGCATTCTGTGGAAGCTGTTTCCTAGCCATGTTTCTACCCTTTTGTACTTCTTGTCCAAGAACCTGCAGTAAAGAAACACCAGGCTTGCTCAACCTGGGAGAAGCCCAGCCATCATCGAGATTCTGGCTCTTTTGTTCACTCTCTCTCCTTCGCCAGCCCCTCCCTCTCTCGCTTGAACACTTTCTAAGGCAGAAGTTGGGCCCAGGATCTTTTGAATCAGCCTGAGAAAGCTGAGCCTGCTCTGCTCTAGGCTTTGGGGTATATACTTTCTTTTAACTGCGAGTCTTATCCTTGCAAGCTGATGGCCAGATCCTGTAAGCCATTTAAGTGTTAAGATCCAAGAATGTTTGGTCTTTTGCTTCAGATCATTTAGGATGAACTACTTTAGATAAAGGAATTTTCCTTCGGATCCTTCTAAATTCACGAGAAATTTATATTGGGGTTTGTGGCAAATACCCTGATTGGCTATAAACCTACCTTGATTTGCAGTTCATTGACCTGAGCATGTATTCCTCTTAAGGACCTGGGAGAGAGGAGTATCTATGGCAAGGCAAGATTCACAGTATTTTGAGGTTCCTTCACCCAAAACTCTATTAATAGCACTCTTCGCTAGTACCTCTATTTCATTACTTCCAACCGTCAGGCTTTTTGAGGGCTCTAGAGGCCATAGACATTTTTTAAATGTCTGAACTTTAGATGAGTTGTTATAAAAAAAAAAAAAAACACCTTTATTCAATATGATGCTTTGTGCCTGGATGAAAGAACTCATTCGGAAAGAATACTTCCCTCGCCACCATGTCAGAATCCATTGTTTGCCACAAAGGCAGCATCAGCTTCAACAGAACATAACAGTCACATACACATACTCACAATCACAGCTCAGTTTGATATCTTATCTATGAGAGTCTTTTATTAAACCCTTTGTAATAGTTTTAGATGCTTGTATTCTTTATAACTGATTTCTATGGCACTATACAAAAATGCCCCACCCTTTCCCCAGTTCTGTGCACTCTCCCCACAGGCCAGTTTTATTCTAGATGATCAGCACATGAAGTAAAATCAGAAAAGAATTAATTCCATCCATGTTTACCTACGAAGATAATGGTTTCAACCCTGTTACTCTATTTTTTTCTTCCTGAAAGCTTCCTAACTGGGAATTACAAAACTCAGTCTCCAGGTGCCACAGCCTTTTGAAAAACTTGTGTCCTAAGAGGACTAGAGACCTGCCTTACCTTTAGTTGAACTAGATGCACATCCACATGCTTACTGTCTGAATCCTGCTGGACTGAGTAGGTCAGATCCCGGACCCTCTCGGAGGTCATCCGGAGCCAGGTTTCAATTTCAGGCAGGTGGAGGACAATCTTCCAGTCAGCCCCTGTGTGCAGTGGAGGTGGCTTTTCGTACTGCTGGTCAGAGTCTATGTCCTTCATTTCCTCTTCTCTCTCACCCTGCTCCACAGTGGGGGTCACGTTGATGGCCATGGGTGAAGCATCAGTAGCCATAGGATCCAGATCCTGTGACCTCATGGGGGAAAGTGTCACGCTCATGGTTAACATGGAGAAGCCTAAGCCTTACTTCTTTCCAAAACAGCTGAAAGGCAAGAAGAAAGAAGGAAGCAAGAGTCAGTCAAGATTGCCAAATAAAGAAACGATACTTCACAGAAGAAACAAGATTTCTAAATTAAGCCAGATTTCTAAATTAAGAAACCATAGCTCATAACAAAAACAGAAAGAGGTGTTTTGATTTTCTAGCCCCAGGAGCCAGCATATAATAGGAACACAAAACCACTGTGGTATTGCCGATCTTCACACCCATGCTTCCCTAATTCTTCATAACCAAACCCTGAGTTTTGATTGGGCACATTTCTGCCCAGAATTTAAAACTACATTCCCTATCTCCTTTGCAGCTACGTATGGCCATGTGACTAAGTTCTAGCCAATGAGATGTATATAGACATTCTGAGCCGGGCTATATAGACATTCTGAGCCGGGCTCGGTGGCTCAGCCTGTAATCCCGCGACTTGGGAGGCTGAGGTGAGTGGATTGCCTGAGCCCCAGGTTCGAGACCCGCCTGGGCAACTTGGCGAGACCTCATCTCTACAATAAATCAAAACTTAGACGGGCGTGATAGCGCATGCCAGTAATTCCGGCTACTGGGAAGGCTGAGGCAGAAGGATCGCCGGAGCCCAGCAGGTCGAGGTTGCGGTGGCTGGGAGCGGCCACTGCACTCCAGTCTGGGCGACAGAGTGAGACTCCGACTCAAAAAAAAAAAAGAAAAGAAATTCTGAGAGAGCTGCTTAAAGGAAGCTGACTTAATCAGGAGGGACCCCCTTTCTGCCCCTTCTACGTTTACTCCTCTTTCCAGCCTGTAACATGGACTTGATGACTGGAGCTCCAGCTGCCAACTGAGACCCAAAGATGCTTTTGAGTTTGCTGGGTGGAGGATGGTGGAGGATGGAGGATAGGAACATGGGTCCCACATGATATTGAGGAGCTACTACTGTACCAGTCCTGACTGCTGCCCTGAACTTCTTACATGTGAGAAGAAAACAAGATTCTATCTTGTTTAAGTCACTATTATTTTGAGCTTTTCTACTATAAGTATCTAAACATCATTTTGACTATAACCAATATATTCAATACATGGGATAGTCAGAGAGGGAAGATGTTCTAATCGCCAGAACAATGAGCTGAATTTAAAAATGTTACCCTTTTCCATGATTTGTTAGATAAAGAGATAACCTGTGGCAATTCCAAACCTTTACTTTCCTGAAAAATACAAATCATGAATTATATCAAACAGATCTAATTAACTCTCAGCTTAAATTATACTAATATTTGGTTGGGTTGAATATTTTAGAGGCATTTAGAATTTCAAAAGTAATAAGTTGCTCTGAAACACATAAGAGTAAAATGTTAATCAAATATGCCAAAATACAATCTACAGACTTAATGCAATACCCATTAAATTACCAGCAGCATTCTTCTCAGACCTGGAAATGACAATACAGGAATTCATATGGAAACATAAATAGCCAAAACAATCCTTGGCAAAAAGAAAAAACAGGCTGGGCTCGGTGGCTCAGCCTTTAATCTCAGCACTTTAGGAGGCTGAGGCAAGTGGATTGCCTGAGCCTGCGGGTTCGAGACCGGCCCGGGCCATTTGGCAAGACCTCATCTCTACAATAAATCAAAAATTAGTCAGGCATGGTAGCACTCGCCTGTAGTTCTGGCTACTTGGAAGGCTGAGGTGGAAGAATCACCAGAGCCCAGCAGGTCGAGGCTGCGGTGGCCAGGAGTGTGCCAGTCTGGGTGATGGAGTGAAACTCCAACTGAAAGAAAAAAACAAATGGGAGTTATCACACTCCCAGACTTTAAACTTTATTCTAAAGCTACAATAATCAAAACGGACTGGTACCGGTACAAGAACAGGCATATAGACCAATGAAACAGGATAGAGATTCCAGAAACAGAACTTCAATTTCTCAATGACCTCATCTTCGACAAAGCCTCCACCACCAGCCACTGGGGAGAGGAAAACCTATTTCAGTAAATGGTGCTGGGAAAACTGTGTGACCACATGCAGAAGATTAAAACAAGACCCCTACCTATCACCATACAGAAAAATCAACTCTAAATGGATCAAACTATAAAAATAAAACTTCAAACTATAAGAACCTTAAAGAATGCAGGACACACCCTTATGGAAGTTGGAATTGGCAACTAATTTCTGATCAAATCTCCACGTGCCTATGCTATAAGAGATAAGATAGACAAGTGGGACCTCATCAAACTGACACGCTTCTGCAAAGCCATAGAAACCATCAAGAAAGCAGGGAGACAGTTCACAGACTGGGAAAAAAATTTGTCAACTCTATGTCTGAAAAAGGCCTAACATCTGGGATCTACAAGGATCTCAAATATGCCATAAAGGAAAAAACAAATAGCCCCATTACAAAGTAGGCAAAAGATATGAATAGATACTTCTCAAAAGAAGACATACAAGCAGCCAACAGATACATTTTAAAAATCCTCAGCCTCACTAATCATCAAAGAAATGCAAATTAAAGCCACACTGAGATATCACCTAACTCCAGTCAGGATGGCCATCATCAATAACTCAAAAAACAACAGATGCTGGAGAGGATGCAGGGAAAAGGGAACACTTCTGCACTGTTGATGGGAGTGTAAACTAGTATAGCCTCTGTGGAAAACAGTGTGGTGATTCCTAAAAGATCTAAAAATCACCCTTCCTTACAACCCTGCAATCCCCCTACTGGGAATAAACCCAGAGGAACTCAAATCACTCTATTAAAAAGATACCTGCACACATATGTTTATTGCAGCATTATTCACAATAACAAAAACATGGAACCAACCGTGCTGCCCATCAAAAGAGGACTGGATTTTTAAAATGTGGTGCATATACATAATGGAATATTATGCAGCCATAAAGAAGGACAAAATTACTAAATTCACAGCAACTTGAATGTACTTAGAGTCTATAATACTGAGTGATCTATCACAAAAACAAAGAACTGAGTATCACATGTTGTCACTCATAAGCAGACCTTGAACAATTATTGTAATACTATAAGAAAAGGATTGGCAGTAGTGGGAAACTGCTGGGATGGGATTGGCAGTAGTGGGATTCTGCTGGGGGAGGGGCGGGCACACCTCATCAACAAGGGTACCTGCATAATGAATTGTACTCCACATATTTAAAATAAAAAAATTTAAAAATAAAAATAGAGACAAAAAAATATATATGCCAAAATGACATAATGTGTTTCATAATAAAGTAAGGTTGCTTTTTAAGGTAAAGTTGATTAGTTAATGATCCAGCTATTAAATTTGCCCTTCTTCTGGAATCAGTCTAGTAGAAAATAACAACTTAAACAGTGTTTAGTTTTTTTTTAATAAACACTGTTTTTGGTCTTAGAAGCAGCCTCTTCTACCCAAGGCAATGGATTTCTTTTTCTTTTATAAGTTTCTTTCTGGTTCTAAACATTCAAGTTAGTATATAACTTATTCTCCCAAAGATGAAAGGTGACTGACCAAAAGATCAGAAATTAAACATGATTGTCAAAAAGAAGTTCATATTTCTTTAGTAACAAATAATCACTTGATAACAAAAGAAAAATTATTTTTACAAAAAAATAGGGGGAGGGGAATCAAGAAAGCTCCCAATTTGACAAGGAACATGTCACTTTCCATACAGGAATGGGCACGGGGAATAAAAAGATGTGCTGAATCAAAAAAAGCCTTAAGACTAAGTTACTCCTATAACATATTACTTCAAAATCCTTCTAATACTGTAATGTAATCCCCTTCCATAATTTCTTTGGCATATAACTTTTGAATGAAATGATGATGAGGCTTACAGATGAATTTTGAAAGCAAAGTTATTTACAAATAGCAAAGTATATACCCTAACATAGGCTTATCACTTTGGTATCTGCCTTAGAGAATGAATTTAGGCTTAGATTCAAAAGTTTTCTCCACCTGATTGCAAGAGAAAGAAACCCACATTTTTAACATCCTTGTATTCAGTCTTTAAAATAGCAATAATATTAGATTTGACTGTTGGTCAAGATAACAAAATTTCACTGGGAAGGATAAAACTCTAGGAAAAGAGAGCTACCGTATCACTTCATAAACAACGTGCCAGCCTCAGACAGGCTCTGATTCTGATATCCCAGAACACTTTTAAATTATTAATCAGTTTGCTCCCTCTGGGGAATGTTTAGAATCACAATCCCATAGAAGGAATCTGATACACAAAGGTTAATAAGGGTTTCTAGTTCAAGGACATAGAACTGGTTATAAATGAAGAAGACATTGGTATCGTAGGGGTTCCCTCTTTTAAGAAACCAGATTCATCCAAACCAGAAAGCTAAATGCCACAGCAGTGTACAATGAACTGTTTCAGCTACCCTTGTGTTCGCTTACTCCCAGACCCTTGCCCAAGAGCCCTGCACAACTGACAAACAGTGCTAGGTTGTTGTGTTTTCTGTAAAATTCTAAATCAAAGCAGGGCCGTCTTTGGAATACATATCCCACTATAAACTAAAAAACATACCAAAGAATTAGCTCAATGCAATTTATATCCCAGCCTATAATATTTCTATATGTATCATCAGGCTGTGCACCACCTAAGTACAGTGCAGTTTTATATGATTTGAGGCAAAATGCTCCACCTTTCTGGACCTCAGCTTCCTCATCTATAAAATGGCAAAATTGAACTAGATAATCAATCCATGATTGCCTAGGGTTATTTATCTAGAGATTTTAAAGCTCTTGGAAGCTTCCCGCCTATGCTGAGAGCTATATAACTACTAAATAATGGCCCTCTATTTTGCCAAAACACACAAGTGATATCAATAGATTTGTCCTACTTAATGGAAAGAAATAAACTGTTGTGAAAAAAGCATTTTGTAAATCATTATTTACATAGTATATGTTGCTAATTCTTCCCAGAGGTATTAACATAAGAGATTCTCCCTCCTAGGAGTTTGATTCTTAAGACTGACAAACAGATGTGGTCATATATGTATAGGACAACCATAATAAAATAAAAATATTAGACAAAAGTGTAACTAAAGAACATAGGGTTTAGGTCATACATGTGTAAAGGGCAAAGAAACCTTACATTCAAGCTATGAAGCAAAATTTCCCTGCACCTATAAAATTTCAACCTGGTTGTGATGCTTCCACATTTAACTGATCAGACTGTTTATAAGAGAAGCTCTGTAACTCAGAGAAGAAAAGCAAAGCAGTGCTTTACTTAAGTCTAATTTCAACTTTTGTCTACTTATTTTCCCTCACAAATACATTTGCCACTGGAAAAGAAATGCCATATGTGTCAAAATAGCATAGTAAGCCAGGAAAATGGCATAAAATGGGTTAATTACTCATTTTCATAGAAAGCAATTACTGTAAACATTTAATTTTCAATTATAGTAGCTCACATTTAAATGTAGCATCCATGGAAGACCACACTCTATTTTTTATTTTCACAAAATCCATCTGATTTGAAAGTTAAAATTATAATTTAAAAAAAAATGCTTCAAGTTGTGGAGACCTATAGAACAGTCTTCGTGAATATTTTTCTTGCCCTTATCAGGACTACTCAAGCTTGCTTTCCCATCAAATTAATTATTCCATTTGAATGCAAAACAAAAAGTAGGACATTTCTAAATACTAGAAGTTTTGAATTTTTCCTTTATAAGGCATCTTGCAAGAAGATTCCTTTCTTTCTTTCTTTCACAGATACATTTTTTAAAAGCCTTTAGACAACAACTTCTGATGATGAAAATGAAAGCCTTACACCAAGAGCACACAGGTACCCACCAAGTTACAACTCTGTCTCCAAGGCGGTCTGAGAGGAGTGATCAACCAGCTTTTTGGAACACAGTGACATCTCCTCTCCCTCCCCCCACATCCAATGCTGTGTGTGGCTACCTTTCGGCATTAGCGATAATACCACCTTTATCCCAGCTGCTGTTAAAAATAACATCCATCAAATCCTTTCCTTTAAACAAATTCAAAGAGGCAATAAAGGGTAAAAGCAGAAAACAGTAATGATTTTACAATTTTCTTTAAAAACGTGTGGAAGGATTTTTTCACCTCACTCTATCATCCTTTAAAAACAGAAGAAAATTGCCATGGATTCCTTACTATCCAGAACTGGTTCTTCTGCTACTCTCTGTTCACAAGTTTTGGGTAGAGCCTGATGTTAGCAGAATGCATTTGACTTGAATAAAGAGACACATGTAAATCTGGAGCATGTCCCTTTGGCCAGATCAGGAGACAAAAAAAATTCAGCTACAGAAGTCATCGAAGCTGCCAACCTCTTTCTCCCTTTTCTTGTATTTCTCTCTCTTAAATAAAAGAACAGAAAAACCAGGAATCTGCCGACTGTACTCACTGTAAATGCTTTTGTCCCTAATGGCCCTTCAGGATTAAGCATCTGGCTCCTCCTCTCCCCCCTCTGCTTCTCTTCTTGTGGCCAAACAATATAAAGGCCCGTGTCAGGGCCGCTCCATGCCTGCAGGACACTGGTGCCAGTAGGACACCAGCTTCGTATGCCCTTAGTGGCCTAAATCTCTTGCTACAAGAGAGCTGCTACGCAGTCCCTATTTGGAAGCTCATGTATAAGCTCCAGGACCGTGCAGTTATAGGCAGGCCTTTTGCAAACAAGCAGTGATAAGTGGGCTGAGAAAAAGGAGACAGTTGCCAAAACAAGGATCACTATGGAAAAGAGTGTTTGGGCGGACAGAGCATATCTAGTCACGGTTCAGAAGAACAAGACTGTTCTCTCACAAGCCCAAGCAATCTTACAGCAGAATAAATTCATAGTACTATGTTAACATGACCAGCTGACAAAGCTAACCACAGCTAAATAGATTCCCGCTATCTCTCTTTTCTCAGGAAGAAATTGTCTTTTCCAAGTAAGAGCATCATCATGAGTACCATTTGAGGGGCAGTGCTGTCATCATGTAAATCAACCCTAAGCCTAAATACTTATTCTCAATTTCCCTGTGCCTTGTTTACTCGTTAAAACACAAGTGAGTGATTACAGTATAAGTCTAGCCAAATCAACAGATTTGCTTACTACATAGCACTTACTACAAAACACAGGTAGAAAAAATGTGAAGCATCATTCAATGTCCTTCTTCTCCCCTCCATTTAATTTCTCAAATATTCTCATAACCACTCTTCATCGAGCCTATTCATGCAGATACTGAATTTAGAAGGAAAAACAAACCTCTGGACTGCTTCCATTTTTGTTTAAGGCTAGCTCTTATAATATTATTGCATTGAGGAAAAGGAAATAAACTCAAGGGGTGCACCCTGTATCTGATTCTAGGATACCAGAATCAGGCTCTGCAAAGACACAAAAACAAGCCTAATAAATTGCTTAATTAAGTGCTGATGTCCAGCCTGATGAATGAAGAACTAATTCATCACCCAGTTTGAAATCTTGCTGCCTGTCTACCTCCCTGGCCTCTTGTTGGGTCAAGAGCTGGGAAACTTTAAATGGCTTTAAGCTCTTAAATAGGAGCCAAAGAGTTGCTGCCAAGTATTAAGTTAAATTTGTACTTAGGGAAAAAAGAGAAAGTAGCTTCTGTAAGATGCTCCTAAGGAAAAGTCTATAATCGCTGCCTGATGCCTCCTCCTCTTTGCCTCTTTCCCTGACGACCTCAATGCCCTCCAGCATTCACCTACAGGAACACTGTTTAGTGAGATTGCTGCACTAACCCCAGATTAGTCTCACTTTCTAATCCTCCTTCAATAACAAGCCAGTCTGCAAGTGGATATCAGTGAGGAGAAGGACTTCTAGCATACCAGGGGAGAAAAAGCATGTCGTTAGGAGAGCCTAGACGCATTTCTACAATTTAAAAGATCTTTTTGGTGTTATCATTGTTTCCTCTCCTTCCCCTTTTTCCCTCTTAATACTTCCTTTGTGCACAACTGTGACCCTAGGCAGGTGGTTGATTACATCCTGCTAATCACATAGAGACCACACACCCTCTCCTGTGTCTCCCCTCCAATACCTGCTAACCCTCTTGCCCAGAGCACAGTCTTCTGTCAGTCATAGCACACTTCATCAATGATCTTCCTCCCTCACCCCCTTCTCCTGCCCTTCTCCCCGATTATTCAGATGTTCCTCCTGTGGCAGGGATACCCAGATTGACTCAGCTAGTCATCATGCCTCCTGTTTTCTTTCCTCCACTATAGTGATCAGTTCCTGTCAACACAGATTCATTTGGATGCTGTGAACATCCAAACGAGTATTCATATTTCTCACCCTCATCTGGGTTGCTAAAAATCATCTTTAAGCATTAGGCAGTCACTTTTCTATTGTTCAAGAAAATGTCTTCAGAGGGACTGGATTTGTAAAACCCTAATGCATAATTTGTACAATTGCTGCTTTTTTCAATGCTGTTAACACAAAGAAAACGAAACTAGATTCAATTCAAATCAACTAACATTACTGAAAACCTACTATATATAAGGCATTATATGTACATATATATATTGCTCATCATATTTACCCTCAAGGAAATTATAACAACAGGAACAATTTTCCTCTTCCTTTACCTCTCTCTCTTTCTTTCTCTCTCTGTCTCTCTTCGTCTCTTCCTCTGTTTCCTTCTGTGTCTCTGCCTCTTTCTGTCTCTGTCTCTCTTTGTCTCTCTCTCTGTCTCCTTCTGTGTCTCTGTCTTTCTCTCTGTCTCTCCCACTATCTCTCTCTGTCTCTTTGACTCTCTCATTCTCACTCTGTCTCGCACACATGAACACTCATACCTACTACACAGGCAGACTGTGGTGAAATACATGGGAGGTAAAAAAAAAAAAAAGCCCTTTGAGGGCCCAGTGTGTGGCATTAATCCCGAATGAAGGAAAAATAAATGGGAACTTTTACTGAAGAGGGTAATATTTCAGATGGGCTTATAAAAATATATCTTATTTAGATAGGCGGAGATAGAAGGAAGGTAATAAAGGAATTCTAGGCTGGGGAAGCTCCATGGACAAGGACACCTCAACATCAGGAAGTTGGAAGAGTTAGTAAATAACTGAGTGTTCTGGGAGCTTTATAGTGCCCAGAAATAGATTAGGATATAAGGTAAGTTGCTGCTATATTATAAGAGGGCTGAGAATACCATGCTATGGAGTTTGGAATGACTCTCACAGTGAGCAGGAACTATAAAAAGATTATTAAAAAAGAGAGATTGGATTACAGTTGTGTCCTAAAATGGCCCAGAAAAGTCAGTACATGAACTCTTATTTACCAAGAAAAGAAACCAGCACCATGAGAAGATCAATATCCACTTTTCTAGGCAAAGACCTCATTAACATAAAATGTAACCTTAAAAACCTCTTTCTAGGCCAGAAAGAAAAGAGTCTGACTTTTGTATCAGAATGATTAAAAGAGTTCTGAGCTCTGTCCTACCTACTCCATTAAATATAAAAAGTATTCTCCATTTTTAGTTCTCTATTAACCTACTCACAATCTCAGCATTATAGATTTGAAGTGGAAAAATTTTAAGAATCATTTTATGTAATGTTTTTACTTTTTCCCTTGTTCTAAAATTATTTTTAAATTAATTAAAAAGTAATATATGTTAATTCAATCACAAGAATAGATATCCCTCTCTCTATCCCCACATTCTTGCTCCCAGTCAACAAGTGATAAGAGGCTATTTATATTTTGTGACCTCAATACGTTAAGTAGAAAGGAAAGGGGCCTTAAGGGAAGAGACATCTTTAAAGATTCTGAAGCCTAAGTTAGTTATCTATATTAATGCAGTGATATAGAAGTGTTTGCTAATTCAGTGTTTACTAGGTATTATCAGGCATTTTCTACAAAAAAGTTGCTACTAAAAAGAAATTGGGAAAGTGCTGGGCAATTTCTGAGTAAAGATAGACAACTAAATACACATATCTAATTTTTCTCCCTCTAGAAGCCCCACTAACACTACTGAAAAGAGTTTTTTGTTAAGTGTAAACATTCAAGAATGTGAAGAGAAACAATATTTTGGAAACTAGAAACTAGATGAGCCAGTGATAAATGACTTAGCCAACTTACAAAAATTAAATTGAAGCCAGCAGTACAAATAGCAAAGAATCAACATTGTTTTTTCAGAATCCTTAAAGTAATTTGGAATTGGCGGAACCAGGTACTTCTGGAAGTGGAGGTAGAGGGGTATGTAGGAAAGAATTAACTTTACCCAAGGCAAAGTCTGACCTTTGACCCAGCTATAAACCCTTGGAATTTCCCAATTATCAGGAATATATTTATTATATGATGGGCCCCTCTGACCACACCTGATAAGTGTATGCTAATGAGGTAATTCAGGATGGGGGCTAGCCAAATAGAAAAATCGACCAGGTGATTAAAGGACTGAGACTTTGGGCAACCATATGGGCAATGATTCAGTCAATCATGCCTATGTAATGAAACGTCAATAAAAACTATGAACATTGAAACTTGGGCAAGTTTCCCAAATTAGCAGTATTTCATGTGTATTGTCACATTTCAATGACAAGAGGGTAATGCATCCATCCCTGAGGACCTGGAAGCTTTGCCCTAGTTCTATATTCTACCCTATATGTTTCTTCCTTTGACTGGTTCTTATTTGTATATTTTTGCTATAATAAAACTAAAATCATAATTTTAGCACTTTTCTAAGTTCTAGTATTTTATCAAAGCTTAAGAGGTCTGTGTGAACTCCCAAATTTATGTCAACTGGTATGAAGTAAGAATGGCCCTGGGGAACCCCAAACTAGCAACTGGTGTCAAGTCTTGGACAACTTTAGCAGTCTTGGAGAATTGTGTCCTTAACCTCAAGTTTGGCCTAACTCCAGGTAAAGAAGCAATGATATGTCAATAAGATTAATTTTGATTTTAAAAATGTTTAAAAAGTAATTAGAACTTTGGATCTCTCCTTACTGTGCTGTTAGGTGGTTGCTCCCACCCCCAATTCAGACAGATGATTAAGGTTAATTCCCTAGAAAGGATAATTCACAGGGTCTCTGGACTGACCAACACTAGGCATTGTTAATGGTAAGAGTATTATGAAAACACGAAGATTAAGTTAATGTAGACATTCTGAGTGTTAAGACCCCCAGCCCTCTTCCCGGTCTTGACTCCTCTAACTCTGGTAACAATGCCTTTATCTGCTAGTCAAGAGACTAGACTAGACTAGACTAGACTAGAATAAGAAGTTCCCTCTCTAGGAGACCTGCTCAGTACAAGGAGACAACAAAATAAAGAAATTGACATATCCAGATCACCTTACAGTGACATTCAGTCAACAGGCCCACCTGTACATTCAGAACATTCAATTAACTTTCTAGTTTCCTACTCCCAAATATTAGTAGGCAGTCAAGGATTAGCAAAGATTTCCAGAAAGTTCTAATATGTACAACAGAGCCAAAGTAAGCAACAAAAAACCTCAGCCTAAAGGAAATATACTATGCAGATGGGAGATTTGGGTGAAAAAGAAAGATTATCAGAAATAAGATATAATTATATAATTAAAATAAGAACAGGATGCCATATTTTAAAAGAAATATTTGCAGAACAAAAAAAGACCTTTGGAAAAATAAAAATATGATAGCAAAAATGAAAACCACAACACGACAGCTGAAAATAAAACTGAAGAAATATCACAGAAAGTAAAGTAAGAAGGTAATTAGATATAAATTAGAAGATAAAAGGTAAGATAATTAGTAATCAATCAAGGAAGTCCAATACCTAGAGAATTGGAGTCCCTGAAGGAAAAAGGAAGAGAAAGGAGGAAATCATCAATAGAATCTTTCAAGAAAATAAAGGACAATAGTTTCTAGATTTAAAAGACCCCACCAATATATAAAAATAGACACACACTAAAGGCACATTTAAACTCATAGAATATTCAGTAAAATAAGTTTTATGGTGGAAGTAGAGACATATACACAGGATCACAAATTAGATTGTTTTTGATTTCTTAACAGCAACATTGGAAGCCAGAGACGATTATTTTGCTTAAGAGGGAAAAATCACTCTAGCCTAGAATTGTATACCAAGAATAATATAGATTGATAAATAATCAATATGAGGGTAGAATAAAGATATTTTCAGACACATATACACACGTGCACGCACGCGCGCGCACGCGCACACACACACACACACAAATCAATCAAAAATATCAATTTCCCACACAATTTGTGTAAAAATAGAACAATAATTATATTTCTCTATGTGGTTCAGTGCATTTACATGTTCTTAAAAATTTAAACATTAAGTGCTGCTATAACCCAAATCACAATATACTTTTACAGAAAGAATGAGGGATGGGAATTGTGCATGTGGCATCCCTATGAGAGAGTAAGAAAAAGAGAGGGGGCAAGTGGGGGAAGAGCTAAATATATTTTCATCTTTCATAGTGAAAAGTCAATAGATAAAGCTAAGAAAAAAAATACTCAAGAAGTAGCATACCATCCTATTGCTTCAAGATAGAGGTAGTTACACCAAAGAAGTGAGCTAAAAGATGGAAAGTGGTTGCCTCTAAAGAATAAAAAATGGAAGACAAGAGGGACTAGGAACTGTTGTTTGTCTTAAACTCAGAGCTACCTGATTTGACTACTTGTATGCAAACGTAAAACTCAAAAACACCTAGATTAAAAAATGAAAGAGTTTCTTATTGCAGGACAGAGTTTTAATACTCTCGGGTGTATTGAACATTTCCAAATGAGGGATAGGAATGTAGAGGACATCAGTTCCTAAACTAATTTGACTATGAAAATAAATTAGATTGGGGTTGTCTTTGACTTTTGTTTTTTGTAAAGAACGTCCTAGGACTGAGTGAGATACAACTTTGTTTATACTAAATTTAAAGTGCTAAGTTCAAAACTGTGTCTACTCAGTCCTAAAACATTGTATTCTTTAATACAAAATGTTCACTGTGACTGAATTCAATAATAAGATTGCATTTGTTTCACTCAAATAACTCCTTGAAGAAAGAACTGTTTTCTGTGAACTAAACTTGATCTCATAATGAAAACCACAAGTGATTAAGCGATCAAGTTGAAGGCAAGGCTATTTCAGAATTTGTCCCATGAGTGGATATATTGTGGAATGAATAAACTTTTATTTTTGAAGACAACTGAAGCAGGTTGAGATATCAAATAATGAATTAAGCCAAATCTTTCAACTAATATTACATTTGTTTTTGCTATTCATGCTGCAACATGAGAACACATCAAATAACTACCCACACTGCTATTCTTTCATAAACAGAAAGCATTTTCCGGGTGATGAACTCTCATAAAGACTAGGATTTTCAAAAGCATTATTCCTATTCACTGTTATTTCCTACTCACTCTAAACTCCCAGACATGCAAAAAGAGTTTTCTTTAGAAGATTCTGATGTCAGATTAAAAAAATTCTAATGAGAGATGACAAAGTCTCTCAATATCCAAAGATCTGATGTGATCACAGATCAGATCCTCCTTCCTTCACAGAAAGAATAATAAACGTCTTCTACTACGTCTGCCTTTCAAAAAAAATTGCAGCAAGGTTGAACCTATTTATTTCAAATATTTTTCAATGGTTTTGCTTAAAATGCATCAAGTTCACTATAGTCAAGCATTTCAGCCCAATAAGCCATCTAAACTGAAGGTAAGTGTCCGATAAAGTATGACTTATACTGACTTATACCAAATGAATTTGTGTTTTGAAAATTAATCCCTAGAACAAATAAAAATCATATATTATGGAACTTCAAAGAAAATAAGATGCATATTTTCTAGTTATCAGTAAGTAAATATTTTTGTTTTATTTATGCTGATAGACAATAATAGCATGGGACATGAACCAGCTCAGCATAAATTCACCATCATTAAATTTTTGTCTCTTTTAAAAAAAATATTTATTCTCTTGTTTAGTGAAATAGTAAAAGTAAGAATTGCTGAGTAAGAGCTAATGGCTTTAAGAACTTTAAAAAGAACCCGGCAGATACTTCTTCAACTCTAGGAAATTAAATATAGATTAAATATTACCAGATACTTTGTCAGCTCTTTCATTTGACAAAAACAGAAAAAAAGATTTTATTTTTTTTAAATCTAGAGACATCTCTAAATCACAGGAATATAAGGGGCAAAATGATGAACACTATAATAGGCCAGTCCATACCCTCTCCCTTCCTCCATAAGCGTGCCAAGGCCTAAGTTAAAAGCAAAAACTCTTCAAGCCATTTGATTTTATCACTTACCGTTGACCAAAGTCTAACTGTGGTGTGGAAGGAAGGAAGGAGCAGTTTCTAAGACAGGTCTTGATTTCTGAGTCTTTCACTTCTTGCCTCCTTAGGTAAATCTTGGATAAGACTTCAACGTCAAAGCACTTGACCAGCTGGCTACAAGAGTGATTCAGATGTTTGAAAGCTGACTGTCCCCTATGCTTTTTATTTTAATTTTTCATTCTTTCTCTTTGTTGGCAATGGTTTCTCAAAATTGACATGACACTATGAAACAAGAAGTCCTTCACAATAGGCTCTCGAAATCATCTATTTATAATTTTTCAATTAATACTTCACAATCATAACCATCACATGACATAGCTACTTTTGGTCTTACAGTCATTTGCAGCATGATTCTTTTTTTTTTTTTTTTTTTTTTTTTTTCATTAATCAGTAGTTTTTATTATGGTTTTGGGGGGTACAGTTAAGGGTAGGTGTACAATGACGTTTCATTCAGGCACCCTGTAAATAAAAAGTGTTTTCCCATCCCCCGACAGATATTTGCTACTGTTAATCCCATCCCCCTCCCCCCCGTAGTTTCCCAGTACCATCCGTCATTTTCTCATAGTATTGCATTGGATGTTCAAGGTCCATTATATGAGTGAGAACATGTGATATTCGGATTTTTGTTTTTGTGAGAGGTCACTCAGTATTATAGACTCTAGTTCCATCCAGGTTGCAGCGAAATTCATGATTTTGTTCTTTTTTATGGCTGCGTAGTATTCCATCGTGTATATGTACCACATTTTTTTAATCCAGTCCTCTTTTGATGGGCAACATGGTTGTTTCCAGGTTCTTGCTATTGTGAACAATGTGCAGCATGATTCTTAGACAAATCCT
>NW_007246639.1:399612-427001 GCF_000164805.1 Carlito syrichta | reverse complement strand
TAAATATTACCAGATACTTTGTCAGCTCTTTCATTTGACAAAAACAGAAAAAAAGATTTTATTTTTTTTAAATCTAGAGACATCTCTAAATCACAGGAATATAAGGGGCAAAATGATGAACACTATAATAGGCCAGTCCATACCCTCTCCCTTCCTCCATAAGCGTGCCAAGGCCTAAGTTAAAAGCAAAAACTCTTCAAGCCATTTGATTTTATCACTTACCGTTGACCAAAGTCTAACTGTGGTGTGGAAGGAAGGAAGGAGCAGTTTCTAAGACAGGTCTTGATTTCTGAGTCTTTCACTTCTTGCCTCCTTAGGTAAATCTTGGATAAGACTTCAACGTCAAAGCACTTGACCAGCTGGCTACAAGAGTGATTCAGATGTTTGAAAGCTGACTGTCCCCTATGCTTTTTATTTTAATTTTTCATTCTTTCTCTTTGTTGGCAATGGTTTCTCAAAATTGACATGACACTATGAAACAAGAAGTCCTTCACAATAGGCTCTCGAAATCATCTATTTATAATTTTTCAATTAATACTTCACAATCATAACCATCACATGACATAGCTACTTTTGGTCTTACAGTCATTTGCAGCATGATTCTTAGACAAATCCTGCTTGTCATAACCTCTATTCATTGTGCTCTTTGCCCTGATCCTATCATTGTTAATAGCTCTGTATGATTCAGACATTGATATAGATCCTTAAGGTTCTTTGACTAAGTTTCCTTAATAACAGATGGATTATTCATTTTCATATGACTGAAAATGAATAATTAGAATATTTCATTAACATTAAGCTGGTTCTGTCTTTAAATAAGAGTATTTGGGATGACCTTTAATTAAGCTGGGGTCTATAAGGTGAGAGATTTGTTTATTTTATTTTTTTAACGTAATATAAAACAAGAACAGCAGGAAGAATATGGTTTTTCTCTACTTCGGTATGAAAAATAACATGAAAATGCAAAAGAAAACAAATTGAGACATATTTACAAGTAGGCAGAGGAATCTATTGGTCTGACAGTTTCATGTACACCATAGTTCTTGAGCATCTCACTTTGTTCGGCACTTGCTTGTTGAGCTCTGGCAAACATGTGAGTCAACATTGGTTGACCCTCCACCCTCCAGAAACTTCAAATCCAGGAAAAAAAGAACTGACAGCTTCTGTGTGTATTTACTTTTCAACAGAATTGTAAAGAGAAAATGTGTTGGAGCAAAACTGATCTGAAACCTGAAGAGCAAGTCTTTGTACTTTTAAACAGTTTCTCAGTTTATATATATTTTTAAAAATAGTATCTGCCTATCACTTCTCAGAGATCTCATAACAAGGTTTACATTTAACCTTATTAAAATATGACAAGATTTGTATATATATTTAGATACAACAAGGTTTATATTATAGCAGGACTTTAGTGTTCAGGCAAGATTGCTACAAAGTTTAGAAAACTTATCTTTATGAGCAAAGAACATTTAAAAATAGCATCTTGGATTCAGATTATGAAACATTCACTTGAATTAAGTAGCACTTGTTTTTATTATTCAAAAAGTAATCAAGAAAAAAATAAACAAATTAGACTTCATGGAAATTTTTAATTGTTGTGCATCAAAATACAATATCAATAAAATGAAAAGATAACCCACAGAATTAGAAAAAAGTATTTGCAAATTATATATCTGATAAGGGATTAATATCCAGAATATATAGAAAACTAAAACTCAACAGCAACAACAAAAGACCAATTCAAAAATGGTCAAAGAATTTGAATAAACGCTTTTTCAAAGCAGATATTCAAATGGCTAATGAGATCATGAAAAGATGCTCAACATCATTAACTATTAGAGAAATGCAACTAAAAATCAGAAGTTATCACATCACACCAATTAGCATGACTAAAAAACAGAAAATAACAAGTGTTAGCAAGGATGTGGAGAAATTGAAACCTCTGTGCACTGTTAGTAAGAATGTAAAATGGTGTAGCCACTGTAGAAAACAATATGGCAGTTCCTCAAAAAATTGAAAATAGAATTTGCCGTATGATCCAGAAATTCCAGCAATTCTAGGTTCATACCCCAAAGAATTGAAAACAAGATTTTTTTTCTTTTGAGTTGGAGTCTCACTCTGTCGCCCAGACTGGAGCACAGTGGCCGCTCCCGGCCACCGCAGCCTCGACCTGCCGGGCTCCGGCGATCCTTCCGCCTCAGCCTTCCCAGTAGCTGGAACTACAGGTGCGCGCTACCACACCCGGCTCGTTGTTTTTTGTTGTTGTTGTTGTTTGTTTGTTTTTTGATTTATTGTAGAGATGAGGTCTCGCCAAGTTGCCCAGGCGGGTCTCGAACCCACGAGCTCAGGCAATTCACTCCCCTCGACCTCTCAAAGTGCTGGATTACAGGCTGAGCCACCGAGTCTGGCGGAAAACAAGATCTTAAGAGATACTTGTATGTTCATTTTCATAACGACATTATTCACGACAGCTGAAAAGTGGAAGCAACTCAAGCATCCATCCACAGATGAATGGGTAGGCAAAATGTGATGTTTACGTTCAACTGAATATTATTCAGCCTTAAAAAGGAAAGAAATTCTGACATATGCTACAACATGGGTGGATATGAGGACATGATGCTAAGTGAAATAAGCCAGTCACTAAAAGATAAATATTGTAAGATTCCACTTGTATGAGGTATTTAGAATAGTCAACATCATGGAGACAGATAATAAATGAATGGTTTGCAGGGGCTGCAGGGAGAGTGAAATGGGGAGTTCTTGTTTAATAGACATACATTTTCAGTATTACCAGATAAAAAAATTTATGAGAAAGAATGGTGGTGATGGTTGCACAACACTGTGAATGTATCAAACATCACTGACTTAAAAAGGTTGACTTAGTACATTTTATGTTATGTGCATTTCACCACAATTTTTTGAAGGTAGAAATTAAACACTGGGAAGTAAGCACAGGAGTACTGTTAGCAATAGAAGTAGGGATGGATCAAAATATTTGTGGGTCTAAAATTTATCAGCTAAGTTAACATAAGGCCTCAAGTTGATACGTGAATTAATTTTAATTAAAAGTCCATTTGGAATGCAACCTAAAAAAAGTAATCAAAAGTCTTAAGATAACAAATTCCCAAATATTTTCTGAGTATCTGCTCAGTAAAGGTAATGGTGTAGACACACAAACACAAACCTCAGGAAATGTCTGTGCATCGCTTACAATAATATTGTAGGATGACATCATCCAATGGCTTATAGAGGGTCTTCGGCACCAATGTAATGCCTTATACCTCCCAAAGATTTTGCAATCATGCTGAATTAGCCCCCTTTTCTTAACTTTTACTTCTTTTCCATCAGTATCACTGTTTATATGTGTTCATGAAATACTTAAGAAGAAAAATCTCAAAAATTTCATTCTTAGGTTATAATTGGATCTATTAGCTCAATTCAAAACTGATTGGTGGGTTAAAAAATACATAATATAATTACTTGTGCATCAAACTAAACATGAACCCAAATTTAATTATCTGAACAAAGGCAAGTTTAACTAGTGAGTGTATTAGTCTGGTGAGTTATTCAAGGTCATTCACTCCCTAGGGCAAAATTAAACAAAGGTCTGAATTTCCCAGAAGTTTCAGTTTGGTCATTCTCTCTTTTTAACTTGGCTATAAAGTAAAAGGGCTTCAAACTTTTCCTCAATGCTTGTGTCATCTTAATAAACACTGCTTAGATAATAGGATAAAATATGTTAATATATTCAAAATGAAAATAACCACTCTAGGGCTGAGCTACTTCAAGTCAGTTCTTTTCCTATTCAAATGCAAACAAAAAGACCAATTCATTCAGCTGCAAAACTTCATAAGGCGAGCTCTGACAACCAGCAGAACAAAATGTTCTGAGCAGAAACTATGGAGATTCTAATGTGACTGGATATTATCCAGAGCATCATTTCCTAAAACATGGTCCATGTAATGCTGGCCCTGTGAAGTAGTTTAACAAAATGTTTGGAGGTTGACACATCTGGGAAACACTGCTTACACACACTCCTTATTGGAGACATGCATCACGCATCAGTTTTCAGGAGTCTTCAGAAAGAAACTTGTTAATTTTGTATAATTCAGTCTTTTCCAAACTCATTTTCTACATTAACAGAACCAGCACTCCTGGTACATACTGCTCTAGCAAACTCCAAGTATTCTTTGCATACAAATAGAGTGTGGAGTCTAGACTGCATGTAGTCAAAATCAAGAGGACTTTCTTAACCTGCCTCAAAGTCCTTCTTTTTATTATTACAGATATGTGGAGTACAAGCCAGGATTAGCTACACAAGCAGGCTGTGTGCAGGTGAAGTTTGGACCACAAACTAACCCTCACTTCCCCTGGTTTAGGACTAAGTACCCTTTATGATACTATATGCCCCCTCCCTCCCTCCCTTCCTTCCGCCTCTGACAGTGTCCACTGACAGCTGCTCCCTCCCTTATGCAAGTGTGACTAGTGTTCAGGTCCCACTTATGAGCGAGAATATTTGGTATTCAGTTCTTTGTTTCTGTGATAGGTCACTAAGTATGATGGTCTCCAACTCCATCAAATGTGTTGTGAATTCCATGATTTCTTTTCTTTATGACTGTGTAATACTCCATTGTGTATACATGCCACATTTCCTTTATCCAGTCCACTTTTGATGGGCAGTGGAGTTGGTTCCATGTTTTTGCTATTGGGAATAGTGCAGCTATAAACATAAGCATGCAGGTGTCTTTTTTTGTAGAATGATTTATATTCCCAGGAGAGGTATTGCTGGATTACATGAAAGGCCAATTTTTAGTTCTTTTAGGAATTGCCATACTGCTTTCTTTCTTTCTTTTTTTTGAGTTGGAGTCTCACTCTGTCGCCCAGACTGGAGAGCAGTGGCAGGCTCCCGGCCTTGACCTGCTGGGCTCCGGCGATCCTTCCGCCTCAGCCTTCCAAGTAGCTGGAACTACAGGTCCATGCTACCATGTCCGGCTAAGCCACACTGCTTTCTATAGAGGTTGAACTAGCCTGCACTCCCACCAACAGTGTAATATCAGTAACGGAAAATTAAAATCCCTCCCAGACATCCTTTCCCTAAGAGAATATGCTGCTTCCAGACCAACCCTTCAGAATACACTTAAAAAGGTGTTGAACACAGGGAAAAAAAAAAAAAAGAACAGCCATGCACATCACAAGAGTACAGGCAAACACAGAATTAACAGAGCACCCACAAAAATGAAAACACACATATATATAAACACAAAAGTAACAACAACAACAACAACAAAAAGCAACCTTCTAAGAACTCTCTGACAGGGATAAATTCTCACATTTCAATAATCAGCCTGAATGTGAATGGTCTAAATGCACCACTGAAAAGACACAGAGTGGCAAACTGGATAAAAATGCATGCTCAAACAATCTGCTGTCTCCAGGAAACTCATTGCACTGCACAGGACACCCACAGACTCAAAGTTTGAGGATGGAAAATGAACTTTCAGGTGAATAAAAAACAAAAGAAGGCAGGAGTAGCTATTCAGACAAAACAGCCTTCAAGTCATCAAAAGTTAAAAATGATAAAGAGGAACACTACATAGCAACAAAAGGATCAATCCATCAACAAGAAATATCCATCCTAAACATACATGCACCCAACACTGGAGCACCAGGTTTTATAAATCAACTATTAAGAGAGGACATTAACCCTCTCACAATCATAACTGGAGACTTAAATACCCCCACTATCAGCTCTAGATAGATCATCGAAGCAAAAATCAATACGAGGATCGGAGCCTCAACTTGACACATGACCAAATGGCCTTAATAGACATCTACAGAACACTTCACCCAACAACTACAGAGTATATATTATACTCATCAGCACATGAAATACACTCCAAGATTGATCATATTCTTGGACATAAATCAAGCATAAACAAATTCCAAAACATTACCATGCATCTTCTCAGATCACAGTAGAATAAAAATAAATATTGTCACCAACAAGATCCTCCCAAAACACACAAAGACAGACACTAAACAACATGCTGCTAAACAACTTCTGTGTCAACACAGAAATCAAGACAGATATAAAATTCCTGGAAACAAATTAGAACAAAGACACATCTTATAAGAATCTCTAGGATGCCATGAAATCAATATTAAGAGGAAAATTCATAGCATTGCACACACACATCAAGAAAAGAGAAAGATCACAAGTAAACAGCCTAACGTCTAAGTCCTTTGACCACAGTTGGCCCCTAACCCCAGCCAAGCCAGCCTCAAGCTCCCAGTGTTAAGAGGAGAAAATACTGAAGGTTGTGCTAGTTTCCCATCTTATCTACCTTCTAATTTTAATGCTGAATTTCCCATTCTGTTTTGACAAGCTTAAATCCCTTTCAACATTCTTAGTTTTAGACTGCGACTCTATTTCTGGCATTCTAGATTTCGGCTAGCCAAATTCATAACTACTTCTGCTACTGGCCTCTTTCATGCTTAGTGCCTAGCTTTTTCCTTTGATCCTGTGCAGAGGCCTGTCAATTCAGGTTTCTCTCTACTTTAGGCTCATCCTCTACCTATGACAAAATTAATAAATGCAAACTCCAAACTGTGAAAAGGAAGATGTGTCCCATAGAGACAAAGAAATCTAACAATATTTCCGACAGCCTGAATTCATTCGCCAGTCAATGAAGAAAGTTCTAAGGGTTCATTCTCTCCTCAAGACATTATGCTCAGAGCTGTGGCAAATTCGCAGAAAGCATACTGGCAGGAAACTTTGTTCCGAATTACATTTTAGTGATGAATTGGCCCCGGAAGCAAGGGAGAAATTTGTAGTTCAATAACTGTGAGGTTCCCCCATACTAGGCTGTATATCACAAGTATATAAGAATACTTTTCCCTAAATACTTTCTTTTTATCCCGAAGACTATCCTTTATGTGCTTAATGCTACTCTTACAAATATCTTTTGGTGATAAAGACAACAAGCTGTTATAAAGAAAGATAGGCAAGTTAAAACAGTATATCTACTCTTAAGGATCTCTGAATAACCTCTACAGTAAAAATCCAGAAAATGCTGTATACGAAACGGCATATTGTGAAATTGATTACCTTGTTTACAATGAAAACCCCCAATTTCAAGATTAAGACAAAAGTGCAATGTCTATACCTTTTCTCAGTCCATTCTACCTTCTTTTTTCTTTAACTAAAGGCATTAGTGTTGTTAAGAAATATAGGATAAACCAAGTCATGTTGCTGATGCTATCCATCCATGGTGTGTTTTTGAAGATATACCGTGAATATAGACATGCCGCATGTGTTGATTCATTTTAGTGGGATTTTTTTCCCTGAAGACTTGAAGAGTGTGACTATCAGAAGCTCTGCTGAAATATTCAGCAATGAATTTTTAACCTCTCTTCCTAAGGACTCAATAAAGTCACAAGGAAAGTGAGTAGTAATTTCCCTTTGGCTATGACATTTGATAAAATGAAATCCCTTCATATAATACATAATGGCTGCATTATTTTATGCAGACATAGCCTGCCCAAAAGTGTTCTTCAGAGTTGATATTATAGGGGAAGAATAGTACCATGTCAATATTATGTACAAAGATTATGAAATATGTTGAATTAACATGTAATTTACTTCCAAAAGATACAAAGATTATAAACTCCTTCAAAGCAAGGATTATGTGACACGATTTTGCACGCTACATAGTGTCTCACTCAGACCCTTCTGCATAGCAGGTATGTGATAAACTTGTACTGAATATGTAAATGAGTGAGTACATGAATGATTCAATCAGTAAGGAAATAAAACCTCATAAAACCTTTATATAAATAAGCAGGTAGACAATTGTATGCTGTATACTAAATAAGAGGGTTCAAAAGTTAAAGAGGAAAAAAAAATCCAGAGAGGATGAAAGTAACTGGAAATAGTTTTGTTTGTTTTGCTTTTAGTAACGGGGGACATTTTGAGTTAGCATTCAATCTGGACCCTCTCTCACAAAAACCAAGATCCTGATAAATCCCTTTAATATACCTTTAAAAAAATTATTTCCTGGTATTCACAGATAAATGGAGCAGCAAGTATTATAGAAAACATATTGTAGGAGAAAAAAATGATTTTAAACTTCTGATAAAGACAAAAGTTCAAATGTTCTCATCAGCCTCTACTACCTCCCAAAACCCATAAAGATATCACTAAAGAGATTTTTTAAAAACAAAAAGATTAGCTGCAAGAGAATTTTGGAAACCAGAAAGTATATGGGCAGGAAGTTAACTGATTTAACAGATCTGAGAAAGTTAAATCCTGAATTGGCAGTGGGGAAACAGAGAGTTGATCTAATTTGCAGGCAGAGCTCTCAAATGCCCAGAACTGATGACATCTTGTTCCCTGAAAGAAGGATGAAGGTGGACCTAAAAATAAGATAATTACCTGGAAGCCAATTTAAGAAGCAGCTAGAACCTCAGATTCCCTCTTTTGAGACTTTGCCTCTCTCTAGAGTGAATAAAATGGAGGGTCTCAGGACTAGACTATACCAAAGTTGAAGGTAGGGTATACCATAAATTGGGGAATATGGTCATTTTGTGCTGATTGAATATTTAAATTCCATCTTCTTCCATTAAACTCCCAGACACAGTAAGCAGGTTAGAATCTGATCATATCTAAAGGAAAGACCTAACGATATTGATAGGGAAGGATGTTCCATCAATAAACAACCTGTATCACCCTACAGCAGGATTTCCCAACCTTGACACTTTTGACATTTGGGACATTTGTTGTAGGGAACTGTCCTGTGCATTTTAGTATGTTTAAACATACTAAACATTTAGAAAGTTTAGTAGCCTCTGTGGCCTCTACCCACTAGATGCTGACTAGTTCTCCCCATCTCTCTAATCATGACAACCAGAAATGTCTCTAGATTTTGCTAAATGTGCCCTGGGGAGCAAAACCACTCCTGATTAGGAACCACTGTTTTATACTGAGGCCCACAGTTGCCAATTCCCTACATTTTGAACCTCCTACTCAGAGCTCTAATCAGCTTCTTAGATATTAATTGATACTAGTTGAAGGTATGCATGAGTGTGTAAATACACTTATAATTTATGCTTGAATCAGTGATTTAGGAAGCATAGTGTGGCTTAGTTCTTCTCAACTAGATTATGTTATTATTTATAAGATTTAAATTTAAAAATATCTTTCTAAAAACATCATCTAAAGTTAAAAGTATCCCAAGAGAATTAAAAGGTACAAACAAACAAACAAACAAAAATTATTAACATGGTCTACCTATGGGGAATGAATTGGAGTTTACTTCACAAAATTCTAAATAATTTGCTCTTTCTCACTCAAGGAACTTTGTTATCTTAATAATAATCTCTTAAAAATCTCATCATGCATGATCAAGAGAAGTGAGTAACCCAAGGAGACCCTCTCGGGATGCCTCTGAGGTTCTGGTCTTTAAGAGATGAGCATCTGACATCAGTTTGAACATGTGATTTTTTTTTTACCTTTCACACTGTTTACAGATCTTTTTAATTTAATTTTTAATTTTAAAGATATGGGGTACAATTCAGGTACCCTTGTTGATGAGGTGTGCTTCCCCAGCAGTTTCTTACCACTGCCAATTCCTTTCTTACAGTATTATGATAATTGTTCAGGGTCTGTTTATGAGTGAGAGCATGTAGTACTCAGTTCTTTGTTTCTGTGATAGATCACCCAGTATTATAGACTCTAAGTCCATCCAAGTTGCTGAGAAGTTCATAATTTTGTTCTTCTTTATGGCTGCATAATATTCCATCTTGTATCTGTACCACATTTTTTTATCCAATCCTTTTTTAATGGGCAGCACAGCTGGTTCCATGTTTTTGCTATTGTGAATAATGCTGCAATAAACATGCGTGTACAGGTATCTTTTTCATAGAGTGATTTGAGTTCCTCCAGGTATATTCCCAGTAGGGGGATTGCAGGGTCATATGGAAGGTCGATTTTTAGAACTTTTAGGAATTGCCACACTGTTTTCCACAAAGGTTATACTAGTTTACACTCCACCAACAGCGTAGAAGTGTTCCCTTATCACTGCATCCTTTCCAGCATCTGTCATTTTTTGAGTTATTGATGACTACCATCCTGATTAGAGTCAGGTGTTATCTCAGTGTGGTTTTAATTTGCATTTCTTTGATGACTAGTGAAGCTGAGCATTCTTTCATTTATCTGTTAGCAGCTCATATGTCTTCTTTTGAGAAGTGTCTATTCATATCTTTTGCCCAATTTGTGTAGGGACTGATTGTTTTTTTCTTTTTGGCACATTTGAGTCCTAGTAGATCCTAGATACTGTTTACAAATCTTAATGTCAGTTTCAAATTAGTCTATTTCAATAAGTGAAGTGCATTTTGCATGTAAGAAAAAAATCCTTTTATGGGGACCACACGATTTCAGATAGAAATGCACCTCAGAAGCCACCTGTCAACCTCTCACCCAAAGAAGGAATCACCACTGTGAGATTCCTGGAACATATTGATGGATAAGGGGCTACTGTTTTTTGAAGAAGATGGTTCAGCTGTAAATTAGCTAGAAAAGTACCCAAGTCTGTTTTTGTAACTTTTATCCATCGGTCTAGATTTTAAAGGAAAAAAAGTATTTTTCTCTCTAATTCATCATTTTCAGTTCAATAGTTCTGGGCTTCTTTATCACCCACATAGTCCCAAAAATATTTCTGAGACTGCACCTAACTCCCTTCAAACACATCCTAGTCATCTAGGTAGCTGGCATTTTCAAAAGGGAAAGGCATTCTTTGTATTAGATTGTGTATATGAACTAATCCTGATTGAATGTATCAACTAATCATCCTACAGTGCAGCCTCATCAGCATCATCCTCTCCATGGATAAGAGAGCTCCACCCTTTACCAATGTCTGTCCATGGAGCCATGATCCACATTCCTACTCCAAGGCCATGAGAGTGAAGGCACAAAAATGATCATTTTCCTTCCGTATATATGCTGTTTGGAGATATGTTTAAACTACAGCAAAGTATAATTAGTAACCCTGATTACAATGACAGACTAAAGTCAAGTCATACTCAGTTTACTTATATTCTTAGGAAAAACTCCAAAGCCAATACTCAAGTTGTCATTCTTATGTTTAGAGAGGTTCCTCCTCAATCCACTGAAAATTAAATGAGTCCCCAATAGTTAAAACCATCACCAAAAACCATCCTGTCTGTTACTCCAAACACTGAAAACCTTTCTACACAAATATTATTGCAAATCTGAGAAATATGCCTTACTTTAATAATATTTAAGTAGCTAGCCCAATTGAGTCAGTCATTTTAAAGTTTAATTTACAAATAATACAAGGAATACTTTTATAAGACAATGAGATATTTGAACTCAGTAAGATTTTATTGTCTCCCTCAACAGACTTTGTTCTTTTCCCCTCATTCCCTGTTCATTTCCAGTTGACTAATCCTGGCTCCCAGCCAGTCAGAGTCTTGGAGGAGATCCCGCCCAGCCACCCACTCCCCACCACTAGCAATGCTATGCCAATCAGTAATTTTTATTCATGCTGTGACAAACTTCTCAGAAGTTTTTCAATCTCCTCTGCGTTACAGTTTTAGGGAGTTAAAAGGCCAGTGATTTGTGCACGTAATAGAGGATTCTGACATCCCCAGAAAGAGATTAATCATCTGGCACTTTTCTGCATATCATCTGGCAATAAATACATCTGAAGTCCGGCAAGGAAACATTTTGCTGGACCTTGGGGTGTTTCTGGTGCCTCAGCTCCTAGTAGTCATTAACAGCGATTATTTTATCTAGATTTATCCTACCAGTGTAAAAACCTTGTTTCCTCCAGATTTGTAACTCCCAATCCAGAATCTTTGGGGATTTTGTTTGTTGTGTGTTTGTGGAGACTGGCAAAAAGAGATAAGTCCTATGCCATTGCTCTAAGGTTGCCTGGTACCATTTGTTAGATAGCCTTTAAGTCTAAAACTACAGGGTCCCTGAAAACCATTAGGAGCTGGAATGAGATTGAGAGATATCAGAAAGTAGGACAAAAGAAGAAACAGAGAAACCCAGAAAATCTCAAGCCTCCTCACCAACATACAATGAATATCAGTTTTAGGAGTTCTGCCTACATGCCTGCACCTCTCTGTTCAGGTCAGCCTCCCAAGCTTCCCCTCCAGGGCAGGTCATGTAGCCTCAGCCTCTGCCCTCAAGCCTCATTCCTCTGGGGAGGCTCAGAGCCTTTCTGTGCCTTTGTGGGGATCTCCTCAGACATAGTTGAACTGGAGAGTTGATACAGCCCAGGCATGAGAACAGTGAGGACTGGACGGTTTGTCTAATTCTCTGAACATAAACTTGGCAGGAGGTTCTTTGAGTAACTAAGCAACCGAACATCTGACATGAAACCTTTTAACAACCTTTTCCATAGATTACTAAAAGTTCCCAGAACAAATTCATGTCTGGTCCAGTAAAGAAAGAAGGAAACAGAGATGGCCAAGAAGGGGGCAGGGAAAAGAAAGCCAAAAGTATCCACATGTCCATGACATGTGGAAGTGAGAAGAGAAATGCGTATAAATGGAGGCACTTGGGCAAGGGTTGGAGGCACCCAAGGAAGCGTACATGAATAAAGAGTAGTATAAAATGATCCCAGAAAGACATTTGCTGCATTGTTCTAGGAAGTAGTCCTGCAGCAAAAAGAGAAGAAATTCTAAGGTTTTCATTTGTGATATAGAATTATGGGTCCTTCCTTTATCTTGTTATAAGTCCCACTGAAGCACTTACCTCAAGTACACGGCTGTCACAAATCTGTAAGGATAGGAAGCCAACAAGATTGACAGCTTCATGAAGACAGACAAGGAGTGACTTGGAAAGTTCTTGATTTATAACCTGATGTCCTTGGCAAGCTGCCATGCTGCTGCCCCTCCAGATTCACTCTCAATCCTTCCCTATCCTGCTCTGTGCCCCGGTACAGACAATAACAGGATTAATAATGAAGAATTTTAAGACAATAATAAACTAACCCCAAATCAACCTGCTTATTATTAACACCATGGCTAAAATTGTTGTGGTGTTAATATTGCTGTAGTTTTACTAAATACATGTAGGTCTCAAATTATTTCTCTCTCTCTCTCTCAAGATTTACTTTTTAAAAGCATTGTATTCTACATGGGCATTAATTAACAGCGCTTCCCTTTAAACTGTCAGCCCTGGCACATAGACAGTCAGCTATAATCACTCCTTTCCAGGATAAGTTCTAAGGATTCAGAACCATTGAAGCTTGCTATGGGAGTAGTTCCTGCCTCCAGCCTCTAGAATACCCCATGTTTCTTGTTTAAACAGTAGATTTGAAAGAGTAATTGTCAAAAGAAAGAACCAAAAACTTGAGTTACATCCATTCTGTCATTCTTTTTGGCTACTTGGAATGTTTAATTCTTGTTTAAAATTTAAAACACCTTACAGTGTGAACTGCAAAGTGTAATATTTTTGTTTGTTAAATACAAAATTTAGATAATTTAATCATTTTAAATTGTTAATATACTGTTGTAAAACTTAAAGATGAATCAAAACAATGATTATTACTTATTATTATTGAAAATGATTTTGTCCTATAAGAGCAGGGGGAGGGGTGTTAAAAAGGATCTGTTATGGGTGTCAAAAACAAATGCTAGATGCACTCCTGCCTGTATAGAACATGTGAACAGCCTCCTTTGCCCTCTGGTTTCATACTATATTCATACCAGACCACTAGCATGAGATTAGGAAAGAAGAGTGAGCCTGGAGCATTCTTCCCATCCCCTCCCTACAGGATTGCTCTGATTTGGTAACATCCTTTGACTTTGACCAGAGATCACAGCTCTTGTCAGAGGCCCTCTTCACATAGCTGGTTCTCAACATTCATATTCATATTCTCTCTCTCCCTCTCTCTTTCTCTCTCTCTCTTCCTCCCCATTCCTGGATTATAGAAATTGCTTGCCTCTCTTGCCACTTCAGACCCAGGGCTGGAAAAGTACTGCCCTCACCTCTTACTAGTCTAATAATTACCCCTGTACTTTCCCTATACTCTGTCCACATCTTTATAAATTTAGTTTTATTTAAACTGAAAATTACCCAATCTGTATGTATCAATTATATCCTGCATATATAAATATATATATACATGTATATATATTTATTAGTTGCTGTTCTTCAAAGAGAAACATATTAAATTGAATTCAGATGATGTGACTAAGCTGATTGTGTTTTTTTTAATTGCACACCATTAAAAGGACTGTGTTCCCAAGTTCCAATAGAGACGGTATATCATGGTGGTTAGATGTATGGGCTTATATATATCCGTATTCTGCAAAGTCACAGTTTCCATCACTCTTTATTATGCTAGATCTCAAATGGAAAATTTTCTCCTCCTTAATACGTACATTCTAATTCCATGAGCTCTGAGGAATCACAGAAATGGAGCAGCTGATATTAGTGTTTAATTACAGTTTCACTGTTCAGGGAAGAGAGAGGGAAATATCACAGGATGTGCACTTTGCTGAGGAATCTGCTGCAGCACAGCCTCTAAAAAGCACCCTCCCTTCTCGAATGTTTGCCAGTCAGCTCATAAAAGTAAAATCTGACAAATTGCTTCATTTAGCAAACCCTTCCTCCAACAAAAATCACTTCAGTAATTTTCTCCCTTTCCCAAAAGTGGAGACTCAGAATTCTAGGATTTATCAAAACCTTTCATCATTTTAAAGGGGTTAATCTTAAAGCTAACGAAAAAAATTAATTCCAGGCAGCACTGACATCAATCTGCCCAAATCCCTTGCATTTTATTTCATTCTTTTTCAAGTTAACTACAACTATAATGATGACTAAAAGACTTCACTAAAAGTTTTTGCTAGAATAAATCTTTTTTTAATTTTTCAAAAAAATATTTTATGGGATAAAGGCACTTTAATTGAAATTCAAAGGATCATGACTCTCTTGCCTGGTAATGTTTACCATGACTTAAATATCCTCACAGTGTGAGAACTTGACCTCAGAGTGCAAAAAAAACTTAGAGTTATACCTAGCAGAGAACAAAACCACATAATTTCTGCAAAACAATTCATTAAACTGATCTGACCCTGGTGTGATTATCCAGAAGAGAACTTGGTTGTGGGAAGGGCTACAGAAGACAGAATTACCATGGCTAATCTGTATTGATGAAAATGAGAGCTAGCGTTGAACAACAGCAAAAGCATTAGCAATAATAATAGCCAACACGTTGTTTACTATGTGTGCAAGGCACTATTTTAAATGTTTTTTTATACATTAACTTATTTAATCCTCAGAGCAACCCCAGGAGTAGGATCACTATTACTCTTCCCATTTCACAGATGAAGAAACTAAGACTCAGAGAATTTAAGCAATTTGCCCAAGGTCTAGGAGACAAAGCACAGACCTGGATCTGAGCCCATGTATCTAACCACCATAATATACTGTCTCTACTGGAACTTGGGAACACAGTCCTTTTAACTGTGTGCAATTAAAAAAATACAAACCAGTTTAATCACATCACATGAATTCAATTTAATATATTTCTCTTTGAGGAACAACAACTAAAAATGGAAACTGAGGTCTCCCAAGAGAACTCTTACTGCCATAGTATTTGTGAGATTTTGTCAGAAAGAAAAGAAAATGAATAACCTAGTTCAGTAATTCTTATCATTTGGGAGGGAATCAAGACCCCCTTTGCGATACTGTAGGCTGCTATGGACCCCCTCTCAGAAAAATGTCTACTTTGCATTCAATTTCAAGGAGTTTGCAAAAGCCTCTTTTAGGTGATTTCTGAGTCTATAATACTGTATACTTCACAGAAGAAAAACAAACTTTTAATGAACAACATTACATGCAAAATACTGTGCCAGATCTTGTGTGGAGAATACAAGAAAAAATGTCATATACTCCCTGCCTTCCAAGAGCTGTATAGTTAAGTTTGCAAAATAAAACAAGAGTCGGGACATGAACTTCTCCAGTTACTATCACTTCTAGTTCAGGTTGTCAGACAATGCTTCAAAAGAGGACTTGAACTATGAACTTGTCTAGAAAAATGATTAGGATTAAAGAGTAAGTAGAAAAAGGCATTTGATATCAGGAAATAGAATTCTTCATTTTGACACTTGCCTGAATTTGTAGGCTGTAAAATTTAATTTTATGAAAAATGCTATATGTTAACAATAATTAAGAACCTTATTTTCCTGCCAGATAGCATGCTTCCTGCCACATCAATACCAATTTGCTCACCTTAGCCCAGCTATCTGCTGGGAGGATATCACACAAGTGGAAGCCCTTGGCCTTTGCTGTCAGAAGTCAAGTAGAATGTGAACTGCACTGTTAACCATGATAAGAATACTTGTCAATAGAAATTAGCTTGAGGCTCTTAACTCATTTCCCCATAGCCAGAGGAGCCAACAGATAGAAATTTATTTTGATTCCAAGGTAGCTTTGTATCTTATTACCAATCCCATGAGCCTCCACCTTTTCATTCAACTGTCAACAGTCCTTGATGTTCTGAATAAAGAAGCTGTCCGAACTCAGATGAAAAGGAAGAGAGAGGAAAAAAAAATCCCTGTTCCCTTTCTCAGACTCCATGTGGAGGTACTGCACTAGCTCAGCTCCCTAGAGAGTTCCTTTTTTATTTTCTTTGCAATCCTGGTCACGATTCAGACATTTGCATCACGAGGCTTGATTCCTGCTGCAACTCTTTCCGGCAAAAATACAACACAGAAGGACAGGTTATATTTGAAATTCTGATAGAATCAATGTTGACTGGATTGGGAAACTCTAAAAACTAGAATGAAAGTCTGAAGGGAGACAGATTAAGTTACTAATCAGCTAGGGTTGCCAGAAAACAGCAATATATAGAAAATTAATATGAGGAAGAAGACATCCAGTAAAACTGTCATTGTGTGCTTAGCCAGAAATGGATCCTACAGTCCCACATGTGCTAATGAAATACAAGTTTGAAGTAGCTGCCTTTTTTCAAGAGATTCACAATTTTGAAGTGTGATAGCATATTCCCAGTTCGGGTGAGATTGGATGTGGGGTGAGGTGAAGTAAAAAAAGGGGCCGGGCTTGGTGGTTTAGCCTATAATCCCAGCACTTTGGGCGGCTGAGGCGAGTGGATTGCCTGAGCCCACGGGTTTGAGACCAGCCCGGGCAACTTGGCGAGAACTCATCTCTACAATAAATAAATAAAAAATTAGCCAGATGTGGTAGCATGTGCCTGTAGTTCTGGCTACTTGGAAGGCTGAGGTGGAAGGATCACCCGAGCCCAGCAGGGCGACTCTGGGGTGGCCATGAGTGTGCTACGGCACTCCAGCCTGGGCAACAGAGTGAGACTCCAACTCAAAAAAAAAAGAAAGAAAGAAAAAAGGTGGCACAGAACCCCTTGGTCCAAATTGTATTTTAATTTTTAAAAATTATTTCTATCTCTATAGTATCTCACATAATGAAACAACAAAGGTAGGGCAGGGTATAGCCAAGGGAGAGCTATCAGGATTCCAGCTCTGCTGCCCTTGGATTTTCTTGGTCCTCCCTTCTACCCTAGACTAGCTTTATTCTCAAGATAAAGGTAAGATGTCTGTGGCAGTTCTAGGCATCGTGGCCTGACATGACAATGTCCAGAAGAAAAACAGAACCAGCTTTCCTGTGTCTTTTTCTCAGGATTGAGGTAATCTTTCCTGGAAGTCCCCAGTAGACTTCCCTCACATCTCTTCCAATAGATTTAGATCACATACCCATTTTTAAACTAATTACATGTAGGAACAATAGTATTAAAGTGTGGTCCCCAGACCATTAGCAGTACCTGAGAACAATGCAAACTGTTAGGACTAGCTCCAAACTTACTGAATCAGAATTTCCAGAGTTGAAGCTCAGTAATGTGTGTTTTAACAAGAACTCCAAATGATTCAGGTGCACTTAAGTTTGTGAACTACTAGTTTAAAGTGCAATGGATATTGTATTCTCAACCACAATGACAAAGAATCAGCATTGAAGGGAGATCACAATCATTAAGGCAACTAAAGAAATTAGCCAGGCGTGGTAGTGCGCGGCTGTAGTTCCAGCTACTTGGAAGGCTAAGGCGGAAGGATCGCTGGAGCCCAGCAGGTCGAGGCTGCGGTGGCCGGGAGCGGCCACTGCACTCCAGTCTGGACGACAGAGTGAGACTCCAACTCAAAAAAAAAAAAAAGATAACCAAAGAGTCATATTCAGCTGTTTGACTAGTGTTTATGAATGTTTACTCCTTTCCTTCATTTTTTTGCTAGAAGCGACCTAAATATCTTAAAATACTCCTGCCACCAAACACCTGAAATTGCTACATAAAATATAACAAATAATCTTTTAAATGTATAGCCAAATTCTCAGGAATGAAAGTGAAACCCCCATAGGCTCTCTCAAAAAGAGAAATCCCAAAAAACAGCTACCCAAGTTTCAGTTACTATGAAGGTCATTAACAAAGGCCTCTGTGTATAAATGACATACAGGTTGGTCACAAGATCTGGTGAGATATCCTGTTGAACCAGGATCCTAGAGGGCTACTCCGAAAACAGGTGGAATGGGGAGAAATTTCTACCACAGAAGGAGGCAACAAGAAACCTTCCCATCTCTGACTGATCTCTGGCAGAAGGAGAAAAGAATTTCCCTGAGAATTTACAATCACAGGCCTGCCCTCATGTGGGTTTGTGATATATATCTAAACTACCTACAAGAGCAGATAAACCCCAAGCAAAGAAATTAATATAAAAATGGGTTCCTTGATGTCATTGCTGAGGTCCTGGATGAAGAAAACAAGAAGCCTCTTGGTAAAAACACATCCTCAACTCAGGCCACACAGGATTCTCACAGATAACAAAAGCTTGCAATGCTAAATTACAAAACACCTGGGGAAACATATCACCATGATCAAAAGTCAACAGAAACAACGAAATATAAACTTCATATAACAGAATTATTAGCATAGATGATAAGACAAGTTGGTTTTAAGTTATTTTTAAAAATAAAAAAGAATTAAAAATGGGGGAAGGAATAAAATGCTATTTTTTTTTTAAAAAAAAAAAAAACAGAACCAAGTAGATTTAAAAAAAAAATACAATAGAGAAATGTTCAGCTTCTATCATCCTCAACAGGAAACGTGTGACCTCAATGGAAATCAGCCTGGACTGGAAGAGAAGTTTCAGAAAGCAAGTAAGATTCTGGAGGTTATTCTCATTACTTTGTGAAGTGTTTTGTAATTTGGGTGGAGTATCTAGAATGCCCTGCTTTAGGGGGTATCCAATACTTACCCTACCATAACATAAAAAAGCTTTATCTCTCATCCCTGCTGTAACTTGGCAAGAAACTGGACAATAGCTAAATGACTGGTGATGATATTTTTGAGAGTATGAGGGGAACGTTTAATAAAAAGCTCTGTGAAGTCTCTTGCTCTACAGAGCCTCTTTATCATATTTTAACTTTTCGGCTTAATAGTTATATGTTATAGTATTTCACAACAAAGTCCAACATTTCAGAAAGTACTATATTAAATTCAGACCTCTGCGTAGCTGAGTGAGTCTTCGTTAACAGTTTTTTGCTCAGTCTTCCTAAATAAGAAGTGATTTTTTTAAAATGTATTTCTAATGACATATACCAGAAATTTGCACCAAACCAAAATTCAATTACAGTGTTGGAGAAATGCCCCTATAAAGGCTTACAGTTTGGTCTTCTATTTATTTATTCGCTGGGAATGCCCCACCCCTTCTGCGAGCTAGACGCAGCAGAAGCCTGAAACCATGGGAGAGGCCTCAGGACAAGATGTGGATGGCTGAAAAGCACAGGGATGTGTCAAACTGTGCCCATCAGATTTCATGTTTCTGTCTTAATCCACTCCTGGCTAAGGGAAATGCATGCCACGCCTTTAAGTTCCTCTCTGCATTTCCAGCATGTATGTATCACCTGGTAAAACCTGAAGTCAAAAGAAATGCAAAGGGTGACTTAAAGCCAAGAAGCCCTTGCCTGACCCTGTCTCAAGGTAAACAAACACCTGGTTTAAACAGAGTCTTAGAGGAAGCAGATTCTCCCAGTCAGGGAGAAGGCCTCACACCTGCCAATTTTCTTCCATTATCGGTCAGAAGCAGAACCTTAATGTATTTGGAACCACTGTTTGCCGCTTGGACGAAAGCATAGAAGCATTCCTTGAGCAAACACCAATTATGTTTCTTATTTAAGAAACAGTTATTGTCTGGATGGAAACTACATACAAGGTAGAGGGTTCTCTTGGAAAGTGATGTTTTATTTGATCCAGTAATCTCCACTACTAAGTATCTACCCTAAAGAACAGAGGTCATTATTTTAAAAAAGATGCCTGCACCCAATGTCCATCGAAGGACTATTCACAATTGCCAAGATGTGAAATCAACCTAAATGCCCATCAACTGATCAGTGGATAATGAAAATGTGGTATATATATACCATGGAATACTATGCAGCCATAAAAAAGAATAAAATCATGTCCTTTGCAGCAACATGGATGGAGCTGCAGATCATCATCCTAAGTAAATTGACTCAGAAACAGAAAACCAAACCCTGTATATTCTCACTCATATATGGGAGCTAAACAGGCATAAAGATGAGAATAATAGACACTGGGGGCACAAATAAGGTGGGATGGGGGATGTAAGGGTTTAGGTAGGTCAGAAACTACCTATGGGGCACAATGGGGGAATAGGCTACCTGAGACCCAATTCCCACCACTACACAATATGTCCATGTAATGAATAGGCATGTGTATTCAATCGAAAAAAGAAAAAGAAAAAGAAAGTGATGGCTTGTTATTTATCTGAAACATAGAAGGTCTCTTTGATTATGATCTTGGAGTTTATGTGTCCACAGAGGGAGTAAATACTTGGAGACAAAAGCAATATCACCAAACCAGTAGCGCATTATCAGAGATTTACTTTGAGGTTAGTATGAAAAGCAGAAAGTGAAAGGCAGTGACAGTTTTTCTGTTCAGAAGCCTAAGATTTCAAAGAGGAGACCTCAATGCTGCATTTTCCCTAAAGGAAAAGTTGCTGGAGCTTCTTAGCAATTAGGTGAGCTCTTATGTACATATTTATCATCCTGGACTAGTTTTAGCCTTCCTTATATTGAACCTGCCCTTGCCTTAAAACCTCCTACCACTAAAGTTTAGCAGATAGTCTGTTCTTTCTAGTTGGTTAACCAAGTGTTATTGAGTGCCTGTAGTGTGCTTAGAGCTCATGGAATTCATGGTTTGTTCAAGAGGATAATAAAAAATGTTTTGATAGCTTGGACCATTATGTGGACTTACCTGCCTAACCTACTTTGAGAGGTTCAATGGCTCCTCCAGTGAATAGAGCCCATTTCTTGGCACCATGGCCCTGTCCATCATCCTTAGCTATCCTGGCATAAAAGGCAGCATGCTTGGAAGTCTAAGGTAGAGGTTCTCAAAGTGTGGTCCCTGGACAGGCAGCATCAGCACCATTGGTGATCTTTTTTAACATGCAAATTTTCAGAATTGGAAGCTCTAGAACTGAGCCCCAGCAGTTTGTGTTTCAATAAACAATGGACTAAGGACCACTTTTTTGTTTTCCTACCTACCAAGTTGTCTTCCACTATCCCTAGTTCCTACTTTGTACCTATTCAAAATTAGATAAATTTTTTTTTTTTCTTTTTTTTTTTTTAGCAAGTTAGAACACTCTGGGTTTCAAGTTTCAGCAGAAGCCTACACTTACCAGACTGGCTTAAACAATGAGAACAGTTATTGGCTCGTGTAACTAGAAAATTAGCCTAAGTGCAGGTTCTATGATTGACCTTATCCACCCTGTCCTGGCTTTGTTTTCCCCAAATTCTATTAATTCTGCTGTCTTCTGAGGGTTAATTTCATCCTAAAGCTGCCAGTGAGATGGCAGTGGCAGTTTAGTCTCACATCTGTACACAACAGCCTCCAGAGGAAGAAGAAAGGCTCACTGCTTGAAACTCTCCCAAAAAAGTGGTAGAAAACGTTCCCAGAAATCCTCAATGCACATTTCCTTTTTTTAAATCACTGGCCCAATTTGCAGCACATACTCATTCCTGATTCAATCACTGGATGGGATTGATCAATCAGGCGTATACCTGCATGGAAGGGTAGAGTCCACATTCACAATCTCCAAAAGAAATTCAAGGTTCAGATAGAGAGGAGAAAGGAGGAATGACTAATAGATCAGCAACCCCACAGTTTCCAGGAACGAGCTTTTAGGAAAGGAAATCATCTGACCTTGACATGGCAGCGAGAGCTAAGCACCATGAGGCTGGCAAGCCAAGACCACAAACCCCTTAGCATTGCCTTGCAGCGAGTCTGGAGTGACACTGATCATATTTCACAGGCAAACTCAGTTGCTAAGTAAAAAAGAAAAACTAGTTCCTTTTTTTTCTCCTCTCATCATTCTCCCTCTTCTCCCACCCATAACAATGTAATTTTCTATTGAATAGTAGCATCTTGTGGCCATTTATTCATTGATATAAATACACATTATAGATAATTAATGACATACTACTATTGCAAATAATGTACCCTAGAACTATTTCCATAATTTACCAGACATTAAATAGAGCAGAAATTCTAAGCTAAGCACAGTGCTAAGCAAAGATATATAATGATAAATAAGGGTGAGTCTTCATCTCTAATACACACGGTGGAACAGGGAAACAGACACATGAACCCAATGCAAGATGCAGTGGGCATAAAAGAAGTATGCCCACATTATAAATGTATTATAGTTGCCAAAGCAATGAACTCCATCTGAGCTATGAGGGATGGAGGTGATATACCCTAGGAAGATTTTGAAGGATAAATAGAGTGAAAAAATAAGTGTTAAGTTTCTAGATAATCCTTAGCAGTCAACATAGACAACAAGACATAAAGAACTTAACATTACATCTGCATAACAAAGCAGGAAAATTGACCCCAGGGCAAGATGCTCCATTTCCCAGTGGGGGCTCAAGATCTGTGTCTACTTGTCATGAGATGTATTGGAAGTAACCTATTATTAATGATAAAGTACTGGAATATGCAAATAGTTTACCACTCAGTAAATTAGAGCAGGCCCAAAATTATCACTATAATCTTGCTGTTATCACTGACATTCTCATGTGCTTTCAGAGAGAGAAGAGAAAGAGAATGGAGTTATACCTAGCCTGCCGGGAATTGAATATATTTCTGGGTTTTCCGTTATTGTGTATAGAGGGTATGAACAGAATCTATGCTAAGGGCCTGGAGGGAAAAGGTTAGGAGGGCAGTTTAGGATAATACCACTTAATTCCTGAAGTCAACTCCTAACTTGTGGTAACCAACATCCCTGGAAAGGAAACCATGTTGGCCCTGAGTTATTCCAGAGTCCACTCCATAATGAATGATTGAGCACACAATTTTTTGCCCCACAATTTTTTAGAGACTGGAGTCTTTTGTCCCTCTTTTTCTTTAGTTTCTAGAAATGGCAAATATATAGCCTTTAATATAAAAATAAGCCCATGCCGGGCTCAGTGGCTCAGACTGTAATCCCGTGCTTTGGGAGGCTGAGGTGAGTGGATAGCCTGAGCCCGCGGGTTCAAGACCCGCCTGGGCAACTTGGCGAGACCTCATCTCTACAATAAATAAAAAAATCAGCCGGGCATGGTAGCGTGTGCCTGTAATTCCAGCTACTTGGAAGGCTGAGGCGGAAGGATTGCCGGAGCCCAGCGGGTCGAGGTTGTGGTGGCCAGGAGCAGGCACTGCACTCCAGTCTGGGTGACAGAGTGAGACTCCAACACACACACACACACAAATAAGCCCATAGTTATAGGTCAGGAACTACTTCTCCATCTAAATAATAGAACCAAAATTAAGATAAAACTACATGTTTTTGCCGACTGGGAAAGGAACCAAAAACAGACACATGCAACAAACAAATATAGCGTAGCTAAGTTCAGGAATAATTGTGTTTGCCTATGTACAAGGGGAGACTCCAAAAAAAAAACCAGGAATTATCTTTTGTTGGATGGGTCCCTTGTAGTATACTCAGAATGTGTTCCTCCAGATCAAACAGTTAACCAAAGCTTTTATCTGGAAGTTTTGAGAAGGTTGCATCATGATTTGGAGAAGAAATGTCCTGAGTTGTGGCAAACAGGTGCCTGGTTCTTCCACCATGACAATGCGCCTGCCCACACCGTGCTGACTGTTCTGCAGTTTTGACCAAAAATGTAATGACCCCCGTGCCCCACCCTCCCTATTCACCTAACCTCACCCGGAGTGACTTTGTTTGTTTGTTTGCTTCCCCAGATCAAAAAAGTCCTCAAAGGGAAACGTTTTGTTGATGTGGGAGAGGTGAAACAAACACCAGCAGAGGCACTAAAAGGTATCAAAATTGGCTAGTTCAATAACTAGCCAATTTTGAGCAATGGAAAAAGCATCTCAGTATTGCATCAAACGGAGAGTACTTTGAAGGTGAATAAAGTTTAAACATGTAATAATAAATACATACCTCTTTAAATAAATCAATTGTGTCTTTTGGGGGTTTCCCCCTCATATCTATGTGTACATTTATGTATAGAGAAGAGAAAGGGAAAGAGAATTATTGAGCGATTTTCTCTAAGAGCAAGTGACCTTGATTACTCTTTGGTATATCTGCTATGGTGCATAAGTGACCCCACATTTCCTGTGCTCCAACATTTGTTATTTTGTTCTTTTGAAACTGACTCTGATGTTCTGTTTTACCCTGTAGAAGTCCAAGACCAGAGGTCACGCTCTCCTCCACTCCCTGGTCCCAGTTTAAGACCTTTATCTTCCTAATGTTATAAACATACTTGTTAGTCCGCCTTAGAATCCTAAATTTTTGGAAGCAAAAAACATTTGCCTCAAGCAAGCAGAGAATATATCCCTTGTGAGTACACTAAACACACTATGAATGCTTGGTAAACTTTATTGATGATGATAATAGAATATAACATTGGAAGAAATACTCCTCCGGAAAGACCACTACCAAATAGCTTTTAATTTCATACACAACTCAAATTTCACCTTAGTGAATGTTATAGTACGAGGTTTTCATTTCATATTTGAAAAAGCAGAATTCACTCAGCCTGTAATCCTGCGCGTTGGGAGGCTGAGGTGAGTGGATTGCCTGAGCCCGCAGGTTCGAGACCCACCTGGGCAACTTGGCGAGACCTCATCTCTACAATAAATTTAAAAAAAAATTAGCTGGGCATGGTGGCATGTGCCTGTAGTTCCAGCTACTTGGAAGGCTGAGCGGAAGGATCGCTGGAGCCCAGGTCGAGGCTGCGGTTGCCAGGAGTGGCCACTGCACTCCAGTCTGGGCGACAGAGTGACACTCCAACTCAAAAAAATAAAAATAAATAAAAATAAAAATAAACCACAATGAGCTACCACCTTACACCAGTCAGAATGGCCATTATTAAAATATCAAAAAACAACATATGCTGGCACAGATGAAGAGAAAATGACCATATTATCCAAAGTAATCTACAGATTCTTCTTAAAGATTTACACTGTTGGTGAGAGTGTAAATTAGTGCAACCTCTTTGGAAAGCAGTATGGAGATTTCTCAAAGAACTAAAAGTAGATCTACCATTTGATCCAGCAATCCCACTACTAGGCATCTACCCTGAGGAAGCAGAGGTCATTAGGTAACAAAGACACCTGGGCCTGCATGTTCATCGCAGGACAATTCACAGTTTCAAAGATGTGGAATCAACCTAAATGCCCATCAGCCCATCAGTAAATAATGAAAATACGGTATATATACACAGCCATAAATACTATGCAGCCATAAAAAACAATGAAATCATGTCTTTTGCAGCAACCTGGATGAATCTGGAGATCATGATTCTAAGTAAACTAACTCAGAAACAGAAAACCAAACACCACATGTTCTTGTTCATATGTGGGCGCGAAATGGTCACAAGGATGGAAATAATAGACACTGGGGATACTAATAAGGGAGGAGGGGGAAGAGGGGCTAGGGTTTAAAAACTACTTATGGGGCAAAATTTTCACTATCTGGGGAATAGGCCACCAGAGATCCAATCCCCACCACTATACAATATATCCATGTAACAAATGTGTACCCCCCTTGAATCTAAAGTAAAAAAATTTTTAAAAGAATGGACCTTTGGGAAGGGAATCAGGTCATGAAGGTAGAGCCCACATGAAGAGGGTTAGTGACTTTATAGAAGAGGCTTGAGGGAAGCTGTTTGCCCCTTCTACCACTTGAAGATGCATAAGGGTACTATCCTTGAGGAACAGACCCTCACCAGACGCCAAATCTACTAGAACCTAGGTCTTAGGCTTTCAACCTCCAGAACTGTGAGACAAAAATTTCTGTTGTTTATAAATTACTCAGTCTAAGGAATTTTGCTAGAGCAGCTAGAACAGACTAAGACAGAAATTGGTACCAGAAGTGGGGTTTTGCTATAAAAAATGGAAGTAGCTTTGGAACTGGGTAGAAGCTAGCAGAGTTTTGAAGTGTGTGTGGGAAAAAGCCTGTATTGCCATGAATGGTGAGGTCTAGAAGAAGAGACAAGCCATAGAAAAAGCCTCAATCTTCTTAAAGATTACCTAAGCAATCATGAACAGAATGTTAGAAATATGGTGCTAATGGCCATTCTAATGAAGTCTCAGATGGAAATGCAGATCATAATTGGAAACTGGAGGAGAGGTGATCCTTGTTATAAAGTGGCAAAGTATTTGGCTGACCTAGTGCTTTGTGGAAAGTAGAATTTTTTAGCAATAAAATAGAACATTTGGTGAAAGAAATATCTAAGCAAAGCATTGAGGCTGTAGCATGGCTTCTCTTGACTGCAGTAAAATATGAGAAGACAGATATAAGTTAAAGATGGAATTTATAATCAAAAGAGAAGCGGAACTTAAGGATTTGGAAGTGTTTCAGGTTGACCATGTTGTAAAAAATGTAAAAGCCTGTTTGGGAGATAACACCAAGAGTGATAAGGAGATTAATGTGGATAGAAGGAAGCCAGATGCTATCATCAAGAAAATGGAAGAATAATCCCAAAGGCATTTCAGAGGTCTTCAAGACTACTGCTCTCATCATGGACCCAGAATGCCAGGGTCTTGGGGAAAGAATAACTACAAGGCTCTGCTCTCTAAATTCTCATTCAATGCTCCTAGGCCACCCCAGCTGTGGCTCAAAAGGACCCAGGTACAGCTTGGGCTACTCCTCTTGGAGGAGCAGGTGAAAAACCATGGCAGCATCTACACAATGGCATTTTTCCAGGGGTGTGCAGAGCACATAGGCTGTGGTGGCATGGCTATCTCCACTTGGATTTTATTTTATTTTATTTATTTTATCTTTTTTTTGAGTTGGGATCTTAC